>NW_021629772.1:0-105925 GCF_900700375.1 Denticeps clupeoides | reverse complement strand
ATACAAACGCTCAGACAAGCCTGAGTCAGGGGTTACAGGTCGAGTTACTATTTCCCCTTTGTGTCTTTAAAATCTTCAGATGACAATTACAGCGAATTTGATTAACAGAGAGGGCGGTGTAGATATCGCCGCTCTTTATTACTGCACGGCTGATCCGGTTTCACAAGCTGTCATTTATACGACCAGAGGAAGGTAGAGGGAGTCCCTTTACTACTCCAGCGGGACTGGGGCCCAGACTTCAAACAAAAGCCTCCAGTGCTCGTCCCCCCACCGTCCCCACTGCACCAGGAACACCATGAAGCCGGGAGAAGCAGGTCCAGTGCAGTCTGTCGGCCGTTTCAGACGTGCAGCAGAGGAAATGTTCGACTTCATCCGTAGCTCTGTCTGCATCAATGTGGTGTTTACCTTCCAATCAGCCCCTTCACTCCACTTCCTCATTTATGAAGAAAAAATAAAACTCTCAACTTTCATTTTTTCCTGTTCCTATTACGCTGCACACCTCTGTTCAGCTGCCACAGCTAGACAGCAAGCGACAAAGGCCGCCTGTAGTCCCCTCTGCCAGCACAACTATTTTCATAAGCGGCCTGTGTAAACGCGCTTATTTATTGAGACTGGTTGCTGCTTGGTGTAACCGTTGCCCTGTCAATGGGTGCCACGGATGAGTAGCGCAGAGTGTAAATACCCACCTTTCATTAAATCAGTTGTTCTAATTAAGCTTAAATAAAGAATGACTTATGAGACACAGCTGTTAGTAATAGAAGCCCACACCCGCTTTTTGGCCCAGGAGATTGTGTCAGGGTCCTGGGTGTTATCAACTTAGCTTGGTGACGGGAGGAGGGTCTACGCCTGACCAGACTGGTCTAATGCATTCTGGGACAGCGTGGGTTTATTTTCCTTTCAATGAAATAAATGGTCTTGTAATTAAATTTCTTCTATGGCTTTGGCTTAATGGCTATCCCTGACAAGTGCTAATGTATGGTGAGAGTTTTTTTAAAAACAGTCCTCATCTCTGAGATGCAACCACCCACCCACCCCTCTCGCTTCGTTTTCTTCACCTAGCCCTAAATCTGCAAGCAATTTAGCAGCAGAGGCCAATCGCAGCTCTCTGCCAGTGGGATGCTTTCATTAATCTGCTAACCCAAGAGTGCCACGCTCACTCACCAGCACCAAGACACATTTCTCCTCGTTTCCCCACCCCCGTTTTTCCCCGCTTTCGCCGAGACAAAAATTCTTGAAGTGAGCCGTTGTTTGAAATCGTTTTGTGGTCTCTGGCAGTGGTGGCTGATGGAAATTTGCTGAGCTGGAGCCATGAAAAGTTGCAGCTGTCTCAGAAGAGACTGGCTGTGGCTGTGAGCCTCAGACCTTGGCCGCTGCTCAAATGCAGGGGGGAGCGGCAGGGCTTTTTACCTCTTCCCCTCCCTCCTCTATCCAGCTCTCCATCCAGCTCAGTCTCCCCTTCTCCCTACATCCCTACTAAAAGCCAGGGGAGTCCTAGGGCCTTCATATTCATTTGTTATGGGCGGAAAAAGAATGGGCGGCAAAATCAAATAATGCGCATCACTTTAGCCCAGTGTTTACAAGACCTGCCACGCCGCAGGCCCAAACAGAGACACATTTTGGCCATAACTCACCCCAGGGAGACACACGCAAGAGTTTGTATAAGCCTTGGATCCAGGGATGCTCCTAAACTGTGTGAACAAATCTGTTCCTCTCTTCCCCCTCTCCACCCCTGGAGGTTCTGTACACCAGTAGCTTCTCAGCGCTTCCTCTGTGGAAGGCAGCCACTTGTCTGCTCAAGGGGGATCGACTAATGTAATCCGTCACATCTCTGCAGGACCGCTGCCACATACCTCCCTAATAGCGGCTTGATTATCAACAAGGCTGTCCCTTAGCACGTTTCACCCACATCTGCTTTCTGTCCGAGTGAAGGTAACAACACACACACACACACACACACACTCATACATACCGTCACTCCTGGCAGTACGAGCAGAGCTAAGTGGCAGCGTGTTGACATGATTTGGCACCATTCTTGAATAGGTCTTTCAGATTAGGGCTCGGCGTATCCGCACACGGCATGGGGGCAGGGGGGAAGAGATAAGATGCGGGCTGGACATTTGTTAGCATTACTTCCTGGGCAGAGTTTACAGAGTGCCGTCTCTGTCCGAGAAGAGCCTCGGCTGACTTCTGGGCTCCTGCTCAGAGCCTCATTTGCTCTCTTCTTATGTCACCAGAGCCAGGCCTGCATGGGAGCAGATGAAAAGATCATCATTAATGCTTCACCTCGTCTGCCATTATTCAACATTTTCTGGCAATTCTTTTCAAGCCAGTCCTTTAAAGCAGTTACAAAGTGAATTTTTTTTTGCAATAGAATACATTCAGCAAACAGAAGCATGTCTTACACTCATATGAAATCTGGAGAAGCTGAGTGTTGACTGTGGACATGAAACAAGGTCAGTGTTTGCTTTTTCTCTGGCTCCAAATTTTGGATGTTTAAGCTTCAATTTTAATGGCCGCAAAAGTGTTTACTGACGCCTCGGCAGATCACTTTTCGCAGTGCGTTTTGAATTGGTGATGTTAAGCCAAATATTAGACTGCAGGCTGAAATGTGATAAAATCAGAATATATGCATGCACACTCTGCGCCCTGTGGGCACAGATATTCACTATCATTGAGGCCTGTAGTGGGTGCCAGACCCTGGGTCCGACTGTGTGTGGTGCATCTCTCAGGTCATGTTTGTCCAGAATTGAATGAAAACATTGTGTAGGTCTCCTTATCACCTTATGAAATATTAGGTTTTGTATCAACAAAACCTCCCAGATTATTAATGAATCTTGCATTTTCCTGAACTAGTTTTGGTTTTGCAAAAGAATTTTGCATGTGGGGGTCCTCCTGCCCACTTGGTGGCACTGTGGAATAATTTCTCAATCAGCTCTGCATCAGTTTCTTTCCTTTTCTGCTCTGTACTCCAGACTGAGGTGTTACAGGAGCTCAGAGAATGTGTTTTATTTTCTTGAAACAGCCCATCTCTGGCACCAGAGCTGTTAAAATATCCCCTCACTGCCCAGGCTTCTTAATTGATCCTCCATTAGGGCTTTATGGACACCCTGTCCTCCATCCTGTGCCTCTTTTATAGAAGCCATTAAAGCAAAATCAAAGCCTCTGTTCTTAACTCCTTATCACACTGGTGTGGTTTAATTCCCTCCTCAAATCCTTTTTTACTGTACAACTGATGGAGCAGATTCTGTTACACGGCATGTGCATGAGCCAGCCATTGTTTTACAACTGGAACTAAAATTCAGCTTGAAGAGGGGAGAATAAAGTATAAGAGAGAGGGAGGATGGAGATTCAAAAAGTAAAACCAAGAAATAAGTTACAAATAAGTTAAAGCAAATCTGCAATGATACTTGTTTATTCCTCTAATTGCTCTAATAAACTGAAATGCAATAGGCTGAGGAAATGCCAGCCACTCATTAAACTCTCTGGAAAGTTACACCAGGCTTAATTAACCAATAAACATACAAATATGCCATTTAAGATAATGTGCCTGTCTGCATTACACAGACTAATGTGTGGGACTGCAGAGCGGCAATTGTGTGTTTCCAGAACTGTAAATGTTTGTGCATCTGAATGCACCATACTGGGATAAACTAGTGCAAGTGTAATGCAATCCATGTAGCAAGCCTTACAATGCAACATGTACATGTTAAACAACACTTCAACACTTAACACTTAACACTTAAACAACACAATGTAACTCCAAGTCAATCATACATAGGAATCAACACTGATTGACGATCAATTTGACATGCTGTTGTGCAAATTTAATAGACAACAGGTGGAAATTATTGGCAATTAGCGAGACATCCACCAATAAAGGCGTGGTCCTGCAGGTGGTGACCACAGACCACTTCTCACTTCCTTTCTTTCTGGCTGATGTTTTGGTCACTTTTGAATGCTGGTGGTGCTTTCACTCTAGAGGTAGCATGAGACGGAGTCTACAACCCACACAAGTGGCTCAGGTAGTGAAGCTCCTTCAGGATGGCACATCAATGTGAGCGGTGGCAAGAACATTTGCTGTGTCTGTCAGCGTAGTGTCCAGAGCATGGAGGTGCTCCCAGGAGCCAGGCCAGTACATCAGGAGATGTGGAGGAGGTCATAGGAGGGCAACAACCCAGCAGCTACCTTTGCCTCAAATGGTCAGAAACAGATTCCATGAGGGTTGTGAGTTTAGATGGTGGTTGTGCTTATAGCCCAAAACCATGCAGCATGTTTGCCATTTGCTAAAAAAAAGACTGGTGTCCTGTGCTCTTCGCAGATGAAAGTAGGTACATACTGCACACATGTGACCGACGTGACAGAGTCTGGAGACACCATGGAGAATGTTTTGTTGCCTGCAACATCAAGCATGACCGGTTTGGCAGTGGGTCAGTAATGGTGCGGGCTGGCATTTCTTTGGTTGGTCGCAAAGCCCTTCATGTGCTTGCCAGAGGTAGCCTGACTGTCATTAGGTACTGAGATGAGATCCTCAAACCCCTAGTGAGACCATATGCTGGTGCGGTTGGCCCTGGGTTCCACCTAATGCAAGACAATGCTAGACCTCATGTGGCTGGAGTGTGTCAGCAGTTCCTGTGAGACAAAGGCATTGATGCTATGGACTGGCCGCCCAATCCCCAGACTTGAATCAATTTGAGCATGTTTGGGACATCATGTCTCACTGTGCACCAACACCAGGTCACACCACAGACTGTCCAGGAGTTGGTGGATGCTTTAGTCCACGTCTGGACCACCGGAGACCATTCATTCCTCATCAGGAGCTTGCCCAGGTGTTGTAGAGAGGTCATACAGGCATGTGGAGGCCACACCCACTACTAAGCCTCATTTTGACTTGTTTGACAATACATCAAAGGTTGATCAGCCAGTAGTTTTTTTTTACTTTAGTTTTGAGTATGACTCCAAATATAGACCTCCATGGGTTGATAAATGAGGTTTTTTTGTGTGATTTGTCAATACATTTAACAAAGTAAAGAACAAAGTATTTAATAGGAATATTTCATTCATTCAGGTCTAGGATGTTTTATTTTTGTGTTTCCTTTATTTTTTTTAAGCCTTGTAGGTTTACCTATGGGTGGTAGTAGCCTAGTGGGTAACACACTCGCCTATGAACCAGAAGACCCGGGTTCGAATCCCACTTACTACCATTGTGTCCCTGAGCAAGACACTTAACCCTAAGTTGCTCGAGGGTGGTCTGTCCCTGTAACTACTGATTGTAAGTCGCTCTGGATAAGGGCGTCTGATAAATGCTGTAAATGTAAATGTAAATGTTACCTGCAGAGATTTACAGTACCGCACTACTGGATTTTATTACCAGCAGAGATCCAACACAGCTTCATATTGGATTACGTGGTAGCGCTCCAGAGGATTGGGTTGCTGAAGGACATCCCATCCTCTGATGTTAGCCTCTAATGAGATTGCTATAAATTATGTTTAATAGCATCTCCTAAGTGCAGTTCAGATTAATATGTAGAACTTCATTGAGTAAGACTGCCAATGAGACACTGAGAAGGTAAACTCCATTTATATTTTCTGAAATAATATTTAATAAAACTAATTATGATTTATTTTTATTAGAAGTATAATCTTCATTAAGAATAATAATATTGATTATGATAATAATAATTCTAATACTAATCATATATAATTGTATATTATCTATTACAATTATTAGGGGGCTATAGCATCCAACCCATGTTAAAAAGAACAATAGTTTGCTGGAGTGGTCTGGGTGGTGGTAGCCTAGTGGGTAACACACTTGCCTATGAACCAGAAGACCCGGGTTCAAACCCCGCTTACTACCATTGGGTCCATGAGCAAGACACTTAACCCTAAGTTGCTCCAGGGGGGGACTGTCCCTGTAACTACTGATTGTAAGTCGCTCTGGATAAGGGCGTCTGGTAAATGCTGAAAATGTAAAATGTAAAACCATGATGCAAGATATCTTGCTATTATCTTATTATTGCTTTTAATTTTATTATTGTTGTTTATTATTATTAAACATTTAATACTCTGCAGTGTATGTCAGTCATTTGACTTGATAATCTGTGTTAACACAAAAGAAAACTATGGAAAACCTTTATCATTAACTTGTTATATTTTTCTGTTATGTGACAACTCTTGATATGCATTTTTCACCAGGACTGAAAAAGCCCAGTCTGTTTCCTGTCCTCCATAAGCGGGTCGCAGCGAGGCACCTGTGGACCACACTGTACACCACACTTACTCCTCATTTACTCACGAAAGTTGGAATTAGACTAATATTTCACACATTTTATAAGAAGATTAAAAAAAAAAGACCAGCAACTGAGTGTTGTCAGCGGAACTGATGACGAGTTGCCGTTGTTGGGTGTAATGTGATACGCGTGCTCATTCTCGTCCAGTTACAAGCACAGTACCACAGCCCAACCCTGGCAATAATTCATTGAAACACCTTAAGCTTCTTTCAAACAAAATTACCAAAATCAAAGAGACTCTTACAAATAATTACAGCCGTGTTTTTAAATCGGAATTAAAAGGAAAACAACAATTAAGAGTGAAAGCCGACCGAGCCTCTGCCCTCAACTTTTCTGTGCGGCACTGATAGGAGGGGAAGTATCTGTTTACTTTGTGATTAGGACAATTTTACTGTCGTGGAGCAGTAAATTCAAACCATCCAGCCAGCCAGATCACTGCAGACGGCATTGGGCCTTCACTTATTCAAACCTCCCTCCTCCAGCCGCCCCAAAATTCAAATAAACCCCAAAGCTAATTACTGCGAATCCTGTATATTTTTCCGTCGACTTCCCTAAAACGTGAAACAGGAGAGATTCTTACAGTCAGCATGTCACACTTAACCACTCACACATCAGACACATCTCAGATCTGTGCTTTCTTATTTACTTAAAGTACTTTTACCGAGGTGAGGAGGTAAAAGGAGCCTTATTTGGTGCATGGCCCCCAAAATTATTCCTGAAGACGCAGAGGTCCAGTTTCATAAAAACACGATAAGAGTAAATATTATGAGTCCAGGGGGGGAAAAAAGTCTTTTTAAAGGGTGCCAGTGTTTGAGAACAAATGGATGTGTGAATACCAGTGTGAGGGTGTGTTTTTCTAATGCTGAGCTGAGTGTGTCTCAGTCAAATTGTTGGGTTGTCGAGTTTAACTACAACATCATAACCTCAGACAAGACCAGTTACTGTAATGTTAATTTTTATTTAATATGAGCCAATGTATATTGCATTAACTTAAGAATATTAACAAATGCACGGACCTACTATTATTACTATAATACTTTGTATAAATTGAATGATCACCCTTGTTGGGTGGAACCATCCAGTGAAATGATGTAAAAGTCAGCAGCGGTGTGTGTGTGTGTTAGTTCCGAGTTGGAATACCTGACCGAATCCTCCCGAACCTCCCGTGTAACGCTGCGTGTCGCAGGCTGGGGACCAGGTCGCCCCCCGCCACCCCGGGACCCACGCGTGCGCGGAGTTGAGATCTGGAGAGTGTCCCCGTGGCCAGAGAAGGATGTGAGCAATTACCAGTCCTCCAAACACTACTTTAACCCGGGTTCACCGCGTCCCGCTCCTCAGCTGTGAAACGCAGGCCTGGCGGACACGAGCACGAACACGAGCTGCCTGCAATTAACCAATCATCATCATCATCATCATCATCACCCGTTCAAAAAACACATGCGCTCAGAGCTGACCGCATAATTTACGCCGTATAATATTGCTCTTCTTTAAACATTTGCGTGATATTTTATCACAGTTTACAGTGTAAAGATTTCTAAATCGTCTAAATTCGATTTGTTTTTCAATAATAATTAGTATAATTTTTTATTTTGCTATTATCGTTTTATTTATTTATTTATTTGTGGTTTCTTTGTTTGTCGTGATGAAACGTTTCGGATAAACCCGAGAGAAACTATAGTTATATGGTATAGTCTGGACTCCACGTTGTCGTCGCCATCTGAGTGTCGCATAAGCGAGATCGGAATCTGAACTGTACTCGAGGAGGTCCGGGTGTGAACTTTTGGTTTCGGTCCTTGTCACGACTGTCCCATGCCCGTTCGGAGTGGGTTTAAAGGCTGTTCATTTCACGCTCCTCTGCCAACACACACATACACACGTAATTACAATAATAATATTTATTGTTTCGTTCTTGTTTTATTGTACACATTATAACATAAAGACCAATTGGCACAGATAGCGGTGGTCGTGTAAGGATTTCGACTTTTGTTTGTGTGTGTGTGTGTGCAAGTGTGTCCGTCTGTGGTCACTGGTGGATTTCAACTGATTTCAGAATAATTCACCGTGTTTTGTTTATTGTATTCACAATCAATAGTACTATCAATCATTTGATCATTTTCCATTGACGCAGCAGAGTTCAAATTTGTATATTTTACACATACTAAACATTTAATGTCATATTTAGGCAAATTGTCAAAGAAAATCGATTACTATTGGTTAATGTGGCAGTGGAGGAAATTAATGTGATTTTTATATGTCCCATTAAAACTGTGAATTTTACTGTGTCCCCAGGTCAGCAGTGCGGGGTCAACGCAGTCGTGCGCGATTGGCAACCAGCTTCACTCACCTTTTTTTTTCCTGATTTTTTTTTTGTTTGTTTTTTCTGTTTTATATACCGTCAAATGACAATTATTGTGGTAATAAAGTAAGTCCAAACTCCCTGTGTGCGTTTTAATTTTTGTTTTTGAGTGTCTGTGAAACGGTGCGCACGGCGGCGCGCACGCAACCCGATCGCGCGCTCGCGCGCCACTCGACCCACGGAAGGAATCCACACCGGGCAGGACGATGCGTATTTATTACTTTAAATCACGTAAGAAAGGCAACATCTCTCGGTTTCGTAAAAAAAATGCATAAGAGCTCCTGCACGTGGCCGGTAGAATTATGAATGATTTTGGACAATATAGTTTCTAGTATCTAACATAGAAATTTCTGTTCGTTTGGTGCAACGTGGCTGCATAGTAACGTGTCTCAATATTTGTCTCGCGACGCATTAATTTCTCATTAGCCAGACGTCATCCAGTAGCCCTGTCAGAAATAACACAGTGATTAAGGAGGCCTGGAAAATCGCTGAAACATTTTGTTTAGTTACTAATAGGGTTCTCACAGCCAAATACACAAAATAAGTACATACCACACAACCATGGCCATCTGTGTACACATTCTAGAACACACACAGAGAAACAGTGGTCGTGGTCATTTATTAAAAACCCACAATTACCATTTGCCACTGCTACACAGTTAGAAAGAGATGAATAAAATAAAATAGAAAAGCCGAACCCCACACCACACTGTGCACCGTTCTCATCTGAAGCATATTAAGTGTGTTGAGTTTCAAGGCTAAAACCTCCCTGAGCTCGCAGTCTCAGGCACCCTCCCTCCCTCCGGCCGCCTTTACTGCCCCGTCTCCTTCTCTCATTCACTCTCTAATCCCGGTGCACGGTGACGGGCACGGAGCACCACAGTAGCCTTCATTAGCTGGTGGCTTTTGGGAGATGGGCCTCAGCACAGAGCTCGTCCAGGGGGCCTGCATGGACTCTAACTCAATTTTAGCAACTTTGTTTTGACAGAAGCAAAGAGTTACGAAGGGTGCTGTGAAGCCCAACACACCATGTTGTAAAAAGGCACACATACACACGCACACACACACACTCTCTCTCTCTTAGCATTACTGCTGTGAAACCCAACACTACTACTTCTACTTTAAAATTAAAATGAACTGAGGGTGTGTACAGGAGGCTGGCACTCTCCTTAAACACACATACACACACATCCAAATGTGAAAACATTTCTGGGTATAATATTTCTTAAGACCAATTATGATTTTTATTTACGATGGTTGATGAATTCATCCTAAATAAAACCATGAATACAGGAATGTACACAGGAAACACACACACACACACACCTCAGCCTGTGTAATGTTAATCATTCAGACATTTCAACAAACACCCCTGATCATTGTGAATTATATTTTAGGCACTGATTTAACCAAATGTCCCCACAGAGACAAAAAGACTTTACTTTACTTTACTTTATTTAGCAGACGCTTTTATCCAAAGCGACTTACAAGAGGAAGACACCAGCAATTCTCGTTCGATTTCTATAGAATATTGAGTTTACAAACTAAGAGCACTGATAAGGCTCAGACTTGTCAGGGAAGAGCATGCTCAGAGATTGTTAGGTGCTAGACTAAGAAAAATTATAATGTATTTATAAATTTTTGTATTGTTTGTGCAATACATTTGCAAACAAAAGACATTTTGCTGGTCCTCATAGGGGAAATGAATGTTTAAATTTTTTTTATTTGGGGACAGGGTTAGGTTTTGGCTAAAGTGATAATAAAATATGTATGTGTGTGTGTTTGGGGGTAATTTTGGAGTACAGGAGAATTGTCATCTTGTGGTCTGTGTGGCGGTTTTGAGCGCTGACTCTGGGCTATTTCTTTCTGATATATGACCATTTGATCCTCAGTGTTCCTGCCATTGATCAAGCCCTGTCCGCTCATCTGATGGGCCTGGAGTAATCCAATCAGCCATGAGAAAACCAGAGGAAGAAAAGAAAAGGAAGATGCATGAACCTCTACTTTTCTTGATATTTTAAACATTTGTTAAATGCAGAGCCACTTTTGGTGAAATTTTGTGCATTCATCAGTGAGGCGAGGTCTGAAGAATACATGTCAGACGTTCTCCCCATTTTTCTGCTGTTCTGAGAAATCTCCTGTGCCTGGTTGTGCTGAAGCCATGTGCTGAATTGAACGCGGTCTGTCAGAAGTGTCACTGAAACAGATGTGAGTGCCGTGTCAGTCATATCCTGTGAGCTGTGTTTGTATTAACACCTCTGTCTGCGTAACACACACACACACACACACACTGAACGCACCTACTCTCTTTGTTGGCAACGCACTCACGAAGGCCTGAGTGACAGTCACTCGTCTGACCCTCCACTGCAGGGGGTCGTGACCCATCCCATCTGGTTCTGATCCCCAATGACACAGATAGGTGCTCGACTCACATGGTCTTTCCAGTGGGACTGGGGGACCTGCAAGATTTTTTTGTTATGGAGCAAGAAAAGAACAAATCTTTCAGAATGAAAGTCTGTAAAAGTTTTGTTATGGTTTCCAAAGTTGAAATAATGTTTATGCTAATTTATTGTGTGTGCCATAAGTTTTAATGAGCATTTTCAAACAAAAAAAATCTAATTGAGCACAGACATTTTAAAAAGTGAATAGAATAAGAGTTTATTTAATTTGTATTAAACAGTTTTTCAGAATGATTATTTTGAAGAAGTGGTCTGAAAAGGGCACAGTTCTTAGTCAGAACTATGAGAAGTTAAACTGTCAATTACCTTTCTGCTCAACTTTCATTTTGTTTAGGTAAAGCGAGTGACAAGCCTCCTTTTGACGTTTAGTGTTACACTGCATGGTAATGGGCAACTGTCCTCCGCTGTTCCCGGACCTGTTGAGGAACTCTTCCGTTCCTAATGGTTTCAAGTTCACATTATGCTATCTGAAGTTGTTTTGAAATGAATATGGGGAATGATCACACAGAAGTGAAAAAAGATAACAATATACAGTTACATTCGTTTTTTAGTCTGTTGACACGGCAAATATATATTTCAAAACAGTTCCCCTGTCAGTGGGATGCTGTTTCTCGCTTCATGTGTCGCAGACATGTGGTATTAAGGTACAGCTGCTGTGAGTGGTGCTTGGGAGGAAGAGGAGGCAATGAAGAACAACCAGCAGGGGAGGAAATTGGCATTTTCCTGACATTTTCTTGTGTCACTGTCATGGTAACTGGAAGAGTAAGTAATACAGCAAAGTGGTGTGAAGTCATAAGTACATTAGAAATGAATGGAGATCTGGACTGTTCCCACCTTTTCCCAGACGTCTAGGCCGAGACAGGCCGCCACGGAAACCCGAGACCTGGTTTCTAAAGTTGGTCCCTCGCCTCCTGGGCTTGCGCCCCTTTGTCATGCCCACATTGACAAATTCTTCAACTCAGATCAGGCTGCAGTGTCACTGTCAATCACGCTCCACAAGCAGGAAGTGGCATGTTATAGTGAGGTGACACAACTGAAAGCATCTCTCCATGGGTAGCCACTTCTACCCTGGTGTGATGATGTCTATAAATGTTTCAGCCCATTTCTCCATTTTACTAGTCACCTAATGCTAACACAAACAGTCCTGCCCAGTTATTTTTTTCATTATTTGCCATTTAAATAAGATAGATGTATATATTTACACCCTAGAGTAAAATGAATACTGTATTATAACTCTGTTTTAAAGAGAACCACACATTACACTATTTGCACTGCAAGCCCTTGTGTAAGTAACAATGCACACTTTTCACACTCTGTTTATACTATTAATTGTATTTGTGTATGTTTCATACCCAGGTCTACACAGACCCCGTATCAACCACATTCTGGTCTCAGCACAGGAACCTACTATTTACAGTGTTACATGAGTTTAATTCACAGATATGGATGGCTTTACAATTAAAATGCCCTCACTGCTTATGCCCGGATGCAAATAGATGCCTTTATTTGATACATTATCTGCACAGAATCTAAATTGTATTTACCATATTACCAATTAACCATAAGAAAGACACATTTCCTGATTAGTAAACATTTTCAGAGCTTCATAGCATTCAATAGATTTGAGGCAGAGGAGGATTGGGCTGGATATTAATTTTGAGCATCTCTCTTGCCTGAGGGACACAAACTCTCTCTGGCGAGGAAGATAATGAATTTACTCGGAGTCGCTGAGAGCTTTTTAATAAAAGACACATTCAGTCCCTGCTCGCTCTCTCTCAGTGGCTCGCGCTCTCTCAGTGCTGTTATTTCCTGAACAATATCTTTATTCTGGTCATTATGAAGGTGACGAGATGACGCCGTGGTTCGCGATACATTAAATAACATAAGCCAGATTACTTTCATACTTTCACTGTGTTGTTACGCTGTAGTCTCTCTCTGCGCTTCACATGTGTGTGGAGGCAGGGAGGTGCTGACTGAGGCCGTCACCTCTTTAAAAAAAGGAATGTTTTCTTATCAGCGATGAGTGACAGTTTACAAGCTCTCATGTTGTGTTCTGCGGCGGGTGTCCTCTGCGCCGCCACCGTGCCACTGCTGCTGATCTGTGTGAAGGGCCTGGTGCCCTGAAAGGCGAGATCTCCCTGCAGCAGGGCCCTGAACCTGCACCACCGACACATATAAAATGGATTAGGAAATATCAGAGAGCCCAGCTCTCTCGTACACGTGTAGATTCTACGTGGAGTCCAGAGACAACTATTCTAAATCCAATTTTTCTTTTTTCTTTTTTATTGACACAAAATGTAGCATGTTTGTTTATCCATTCATGCAGTTATATAACGACCTAGATTATCATCATTTATCTGTGATACAGTACTTATTTAAGGATGGAACATCTTTTTTAAGATTTTTTTTTAAGAAAATAAATAGTTCTGACAGATTTTCTATCGCTTCCACACTCTCCAATAAGTTGTAAAGCTAAACCGTATACACAAAATGTATACAAACTTCACTTTATAAGACCACAAGCCGTAATTTACCCACTTGCATCCTGAGTAGTTGGAAACGGCTGTGTTGGTGTGTGTGTGTGTGTGTGTGTGTGAGAGAGAGAGCGAGACAGAGAGAGACTTGTTGTGTAAGCGTTTAAGAACCACCAATTAACAGCGAGCATCTTCCTGACAGCGCCAATGTATCATTTCAGTCCTCGGTTTGTGACTCTAATGCAGAGCTAATGCAGCAAGCGAGCCGTGTTTTCATTATGGCTTGTCCGTGTTTGTGCGATTTTTTGACTTCCTAAAGCCATGATGACAAGGCCCCTCACCGTGCCAAGCCTCCACAGATGTCCAAACACAGGCTAATGCAACTAGAAGGTTCCCGAGTGTGTCCATCAAGACCACTGAGAAACGCGAGTGGCCACAGCAGTGGCGGCAGCAGCGGAGTGCAAATTGGAAGCAGCGATGAGTTCACGGCGGCCCCTGGAAATGGGGAGTTTAATGTAACTTAGTGGCTTGCCAGTTTTAAACAAACGTGGCCCATCTTCATCCCCAATAATCCTGAGGATCATTTGTGTACCTCGTCATGCAGAGACAGCTTTGATGAATAGGCAACCTTGGACCCCAGCAAGTGGTGACCATAAAGAACAAAATGCAGTCAGTTTAAATACACACATCATCACTGATTTAACCTACAGTAGATTATGGTGGAAAATATTTCAAAAAAATATATATACATCTTCCTTGCTCCCATTCTCCCCCAAACTCTATGCATGGACATTAGAGCATACATGTTAATGTATGTATAGGCTATGACAGGAAATATTGGGACTGTAAATAAGTATTTAAATCATTAGAGACATACAAACTTGGAAACATGATAAAATATCCTTTTTAAACTGTTAATACATCCTCTAATGTTGAAGCAGTCAGACCTCTTCTTTCAGAAAACTGTTTCTGTTGCTGTTATGTTATGTATTATGCAATTCAAACTAATTAATGCAATTGCACAATAAGTAAAAACCATGGATTAACAATATCATAAACCTGTGCTACATCTATGATTACATGTTTAATTGTTTAAAGTTCTTAATTAAAATGCAATCATGAATACATATGTAGGTACACATATATGAAACCCATAAATGTTTACGATGACAATGACAGGATACTTTACACTGATAAAACAGCAACAGTGTATATGCCCTCATGTAACAAGACATTTTATTTCTAAATCATAAAATCGACAGGGATAAATAATAACATTTTTAAAAATAGTACAAATTTCATGTAATCTTTATCAGAAAAACACTACTCTCCTTCTAAGGCTCTATTTATGGGAGAAATCTGAATAAATAAATCCCATTTATGCCAGTTATGATATCTGTCCTGATGTGCAACGCTTTAATCACATTGTTAAAGCTGCGGTAGTTGCCAGTTTGCATTTATCTGTTCGTATTCCACCGACTGCTGTCTTCACATTATTTACCCTGTGTGACATGAGAATCACCCTCAGGTCCTGGATGTTCACACTGTGTGACCACCAAGCGCATTCAAATAAACTGCATGCCCCAAAAACATGGTTCAGCAACCCAAACTAAAGGCAGACGTTGTTTTGTTGGTAGAGAAGCTGGTAACATTATATATATCTACAATGAACCTTTAAAGAACACAATGGCCGTTTTTGTCCATGTACACGTAGGTGCTTGCAAGTCAAAAGAAACGTTCCAAAATCCTAGTAAATTCCAGTCCCTGTGCATTGGTGAAATATCATAGCTGTCTAGCAGCAATTCAGGAAGGATTGAGTGTTGGCCACCACAACTGTGCCAGAAATGAATTGCAGGCACAGGGGCAAAATCCCAGACGTGGAACACTGGGACTATTGTACGCTGCCTGTCTGTGGACTGTCTGCCTGTATGTGGGGGCAGAGAAAGGGAGAAGAGGAGGAACAGGAAAAGAGAACAAGGGGGGGAGATACAGAGGAGGAGATAAAAAATGAAGACGGAAAAGATAAATGAAAGAGTAAGGGGTAAAAAAGCTGGAGAGAGGGTGGAGGCATTTTTCCACTCTCCTTAGGATCGATGAGCCTGACAACTCCGGCACTGTAACTCCGGCAGGGCTGGGGTGTGTGGGGGTGTCTCTCAGGTGTCCAGTCGATAGCAGATGCATTAGTCTGCAGGGCTGTGCCGGTTTTGGGTTTAAACACACATTTTCTTAATACAACATGACCCCATTTCCCCCGTTCATTTATCATGTAACCTGATTATACTGGCCGTCCCCTGCCTGCCAGCGGTAAAAAAAGTCAGCCCTCTCTCACGGTGCACACAACACGCTCAGTCATGACAGCTGTTGAAATACACAACGTGATGATTTTTTCAAGGTTTGTGTGGCTCATCTGGTCTAGAAGCTATATAGATCTGTGTTGAAGGAGGTATAGATTCTAGATAAGGGTTTTGGTGGATTTATTGGTCAAGTGTGGAAAAGACTCTAATTAGATAGTGGATGCAATTGGCAGCTATGTCATTCGTACACACACACAAGCACAAATCCCATGAGACGGCCCACTATAAACATTCCTTTCACAGTGTTTACCCCTAATAAATCGTCCGCCCTCGTCCTCACTGGCTAATTGGCTTATAGCGCTTGCTGTGATCGCCTGTCCCAGCCCTGTCCGCCCCACTCCCGACATTTCGTCACTCCACATGGGGCTTTCTCTGCTTTCCAGCTTCATGTGATGTCTTTTCCTTGGGAATGCCTGGTCGGCCTCAGTCACTGAACCCGTGTTTCTCTTGGACATCCGGCCTCATCATGCATGTTTGACTCATGGTTTACTATTTAAGAGATGTTCATGTAAGAGGTATTGAGGTAACTCTTAGAGTATTCTTACAGTGCCATAATAGAAATGGTACATGGGGAATGTCACTAATGTCAAATAGGTCTTTATAACCACTTTATTAATTCTGTCACTTTAATAAACCAATATTAAAATAGTAGTGTCCCCATAGAAGTGACAGCATTCACACGTCCTCATTCAATATAGCACATGCAAGCCTCGGTCACCTCCCTTCTTCCTCAGTTTCCCTCCATTATAAACATCTCATGATCAAGTTTGATATCAAATCAAGCATGTAGGTTATCATCACTTTTAATCAAGACTCCTGATCTTTCAGAACACTCCTTTCCTATATTCTGTATTTTATCCATTTACCATATTTCAGATACTCTGGTTCAGTTTGTCAATAAAGTGTAAATTGTGAAGTAGTATCCTATCTAACCGAATGAATAAGTCTCAGCTGGAGTGGAGGTTTATCCAACTGCAGGCAGCAACAGCTCGGCAACAGCAAAGGGAGTCTGGACTCGGAGGAGGGTCTCTGAAGATGGAGGGTGAACCTCTCCCAGGGCTGATGGTGGTTTTATGGTGGCCGGCTGTCAGGAAGCAGGGGAAACCGGAGCGGTGGGCAGAGACCCAGAGGCAGCGGTGGCCTAGGGTTGACGTGGTTTACAGCCCTGTCGCCAGGCACTGATACCCCCTCAGCATCAGTTGGGCAGCCGCATTCATTAACATAGAGAAAAATTCATAGAGTCGAAGAACATGAAAACAGGGACGTGCAACACTCTTCACCAACATGCAGACCATTGGTAGTTAGTGAACTTACACCAACAGAGCCAACCATTTACCCAATTGCAGTTTAATCACTACTGACATCTGCTGTAAAATACACACAAAAAGGCCAGGCTCAGCTAACATTGCTATTCATTCATCTTGGATGTGTTGCACATTCTCATTCTCAAAGCAATGAAGACTTGCACACACATATGCCCCAGTTCTCTGCAAATGTTTGGAGCATGCTTCTTTAAGGTTGTTTTTGGTGGGATGTTGTGCATTGTGGACGTTAGAATTCCTTTAGAATTCCTTAATAAATTGACAGATAATCTGCATGATTGACATGGTTCTGAGACATCAGAGGCCGTGTCCGCCGATGGTGCTGTGGATAAATTGGAGTATGAGCAAAACACAAGAATGGGTTCTCAGTGTTGCCAGATTGGGCAGTTTTGAATGTGACATTTCAGGAAATGTCCAAGCTGTCACATTTTTCTTGATTACAAAAAAGCATACTTAAACTTAATCTTTTGGGTATAAGAAAAAAATGCACATCAACAAAAATGGGCTGGGTATATAGATAACTAGCTTTCAATTATTTTGTGTTTCTATCTGGTTCTATCTGCTGAAGACATACTTATTCTGACATTAACAAACATGATCAAAGTACAGTGTTGATTATGGTGCTTTGAAAGTAGGCCTGTAAATGTTCTATAGACTTTACATGATGTTTTTATGTAATAACATCTTGTGCAGGGACACAAAGTTAGCAAGAGGGGCTTTGTGGTCATCAAGTTCATAGGCAGGTTTTAACATAATCAGATCTTCTTTAATTCAGTTGCCATTCATCTGAATTTCTTGGTTCAACTTTACTTGATTTACTCTCTGGTGTGACATCTTCAGAGCTTCTGACTTGTCTCATATTGTATATAGTGGATGTCAACATTGTTGTGGTTAGTTACTATGTCCATCCTGGTGCAAGAAAGCAAGTCGTTGTAACTGTATTAATAGCTGACATGATGTTGTGGGAGACACAAATAAAGATATATGGTTACCTAAAGTGATACTGTGAACACTGAGGCGAATGGTCTTTCAGTACACACACATCCACAGAGCATACACACAGACAGGCATGGACACACACGGATGGTATTTCAATACACAGCCAGGCCAATATAGAGCTGTCTGTGTGGTTTTCCTGTGAAAGGCAAGCAGCTGATTCCACCTTCAAACTGTCACAATGGACCTGACAACTGATACCCCCTTCACAAACACACACACAACCCAAAAGTAGAGCTGTCTGATTTCCACAGCATGCTCTTCTATTCCAAACCTCTGAGCGCTAAAACAAGACAACTTTCTTTTCCCTCAGGCAGTGATGGCCTGTCTCATTTTCCTTTCTGGTTGTGAGTTGAGAGAGCTCTCAGTTCATTTGCTGTTAAATAAAACCATTAAATCTGCTCTGCCAGTGTGGATATGGATGACAGTCAATAATATATATATTTGATCATTTATTATTAATCAAACTGATGATATGCAATTAGTAAGTCCCAAACGGGCCTTCCATTAGCATGTATTTTGCCCAAGGCTTCTGGCAAAAAATTCTCAGTATTCATTAGAGGTGTAAAAATTAATCTCATAATTGGACTTCTGCATGTTTCTGCATCGATGAGCGGACCATAATCAATTTTATCCCTGAAGCCCCCCTGCCTGTGTCCAAGATGAGCCAGGACCAACCTCAATTCCTTCCCACATACACTGTTTTACACTGCAGGGTATACAGAGTCCATAAATACACCTGACTCAACTTGACTGTTAAGCTATGTGGTGCATTTAAATAATTGACAGGCACACAGTAAGTTTTTACTGCATCATTTCCATACAGTCATAACACAATAAGCTCTTGCAATGTACAGTGGGCAGTGGTGGCCTAGCCATTAAGGAAGTGGCCCCATAATCAGAAGGTTGCCGGTTCGAATCCCGAGCCGCCAAGGTGCAATTGAAGTGCCACTGAGCAAAGCACCGTCGCCACACACTGCTCCCCGGGCGCCTGTCATGGCTGCCCTCTGCTCACTAAGGGTTATGGGTTAATAGCAGAGGACAGGTTTCATTGTGTGCACCGTGTGCTGTGTGACAATAACTTCACTTTCACACTTTACTGACAGAAACCCAGTCCGATCCAGGTGAACAAGATGAATGCATCTTGTTCACCTGGCATTTAAGTATCATCCCCCTGAAACAATCCCCAACAGAAACTACTTTTTAAACACAGAAGCTGAAATAATCATCTTACTCCATTTAACAGCTATTAATGACTTAATTATCTCCCATGTGTGGAGCACCTGCTTTTACTCTATTATGTCTATTTTTTATTTTCCTCCAACCATTTGTCAGCCATGTATCAGGAGGTGTTGCCCCGGCCTGGCAGCTCAGCAGAAGACAGATGTGCACGCTCCAGACAACCCTTAATGCATGTCTTGGCTCAGGTTTCACGTCACAGCTGAGTGAAAGTGGTGGCTAAGTTGCAGTGTTCACCACATGTTTGGTTTAATAGCAATAAATAGTAACTGTGTGAAGGATGAATTATGTTGCCTTGTGTAATTCTCATCTATAGCTCATCTGGCAGACAGTGGTACAAACAAAGCCATAATTATGGCTTCAAATCCCACTGGAAGTGCAACTATGCTAAAGTGACACTGTGTAGGTGGTGTCACTGATTAATATAACACATAGAATATGTTCCTACAAGAATATGACTCAGTGTACATGATGAATGTAGATATCATTGAAGCAGTATTCAGATCTTTCCAATACTAAGATGTTCATATTTGTTTTATTGCATGTGGCAGATGGTCAGATCAGTGAAAGCTCTCTGTACCCAGACCCTGTCAATGAAACAGAAGAGATTTCACATCATTAACATGGATCAGTTGGACAAATTGACAGTATTTACAGGTTTAGCCCTACATATTTGACATTGGTCTTCACCTTGGACATGCTGATTCAGGCAGATTTAGAACATCTCTGGGTCAAGATTTTTTGTAAGACAACTGGAAAATGGTCAAGTTGAAGGTCAGCCAAACCACTTACAGTGTCAAGATCTGCTTGATGGTGACCAATCAGGACAAATGTTTCCTCTACTCTCTTCTCTATAGTTTTACTGTCTCCTTCCCTTTTTTACCTCTGTTGCTTCAATCCTGTAAACCGTTGGCCACCAACGCCGTCTGCTCAAACACCAATCTTTTTCTCTCCTTTCTCCCCCTCTTCATCCTCCCACCTTCATTCCCCCCCTCTTCCCTCCCAGCCCCTTCCCTGGCTCACTCTTGGTTGGGCAGCAAATTCCTGAAGGCTATCGGATTTTCCCGTTGCCGTGGTAACCCTCGGGAAGGCAGCTCCATTAATCATTTAGAGTACGCAGTGAGTGGAGGTCAGCCTGATTGCAGGCGTATAGGGTATCATCTCCGCGCCCCCCGCTGGGGACCTCCTTGATTTGAATTAAAAAAGATTAAGCTGCCCGCACCCCTCCCTCCACCTTCCCTTCCCATATATCCCCACATCGACCCCCCACCTCCACCCTCCAGCATCATCAGTTGCCCTGCAGTATCATGTGACCACGCTCAGCGGAGCCGTGCGGATTAAGAGATTCAAGCTATGTGCTTATTTTTCATGGGCCTGCTGAAACTTTAGACGTGCGCAGGTGTCTACGCCGATGAAGAGATGGAGGGAGGGCCAGCAAAAAGAGGACAAACATCATGCATGGCTGTCCTCTTCCTCCTCTTCTGACACTACTTAACTTCTCCTCTTTTTCTTTTTTTTTTTTGAAGTCTGTTACTTGTTGGAGTGCCTTTGAAAATGGAAATAGTAACTCACATTTATTCCTCCACTGACATTTCCCACTCTTTTAAGCCATTAAACAGTGCATTTGTTACTGAGGCTTTTATAACTTCATAGTAATATGCCATTTACGAGCATGTAGGACAACTGGTGCAGGCCAGGGGGACACTGGAGAGGAGAAGCACAGGTACGACAAACTCTGGCTGACCACAGGACTGCTTTTAGGAAGGGTGGTGAGAGAGAAAACAGGGAACACGAAAATGCCCCTTGCCAGCTCCTCATGATTTCAAAATGTTGGCCACACAGGAGTGAATTTATTGTGCCATAGGAAACGTGACACTGGCGGCCACAAATCACATTGCCCGGCATGGCATGGGCTAGACCACTGGAGTGACTCCCAAAGGTGCTCTGCAAATTTACTGACCCTCCTTCAGCACTTCAAAAGCGCTCCATAACTTAGAGCTGGACAATTTTATTGTTTCATGGGGGTTGGGTTGAGGGGGCAGCAGAGGAAGAAAAATTAAAACCTCCTTTTGTCTCCAAAAACTAAAATTCATACAGACACTGTCCCAGACTGCACACAGAAGAGCTAGCATCCCAACAGTAATGCCATCAGTGAGTAAAGCTAATGTCCCTATGTTCAACTTTTTCTTCTTTCTTTTTTTCGCCTGCTCTGGTCTAATGACAGAACAAGACGTCTGAGGAGTAACCAGTCCACTGAGAATAAAATTGGCTCCACCTTGTTAAAATTAATGATCTCAACACCTTGCTCTTCCAAGTTACAAGGCCTTTGGCTGGTTGGCGCTCTTGTTAATGTCTCCTTGAATAAGTCCTCAGTAGCACCGGCTGCAGCGGTGCTCACCAGCTGCTAGGTCAGGTTGTTGAGGACCCCGCTGGACTTTGAAGATGTGTTGGTCTAAATGGGAATATATGGACATTGATGTTTCACAAATCTGCATCAGATGTTTGTCAGGTTTGAATTGAGTTATTCATCTTATGGTATCACCTGGTGATATTGGACACAAAATCTCTGACAGATGAAACAAAACTCCTTGCTAAAATCCAAGTAGCACCCTATCTCCATCCTGAAACATATGCCTGGCATTAAATTACATGTAATGTAAGTCACTGAATCAGAACAGCCTCCTTTGAAATACATTTGTGAAATAAACAGAGCAAAGACCATCTTGTTGAGGAAAGGCCATGTTCTCTCTAAAGATATGCACTTACTGATACCGTATCAGATTTTAGGCTAATAGCAGGTGGCCACCCACATTATCTGTGTGACCTACAGCTTTCAGTGTGTGATCACCTTACAAAACGTCCCAATTCACCCTCTGATCAGATCACTGAAGCTAGACAACCAACTGATAACCCCTCCTGCTGAAGCAGATTTAACCCCTCTGTTGGATAAACACAGTGCAGTCCTCGGGAAAAGAACGCAGGACAGAACCATATGTCCCTGAGGGAGGACCATTGTATTCTGTCTTTGAGTAGAATAATCGTTTGGCTTCCAGTCTAGTAGGAGAAATTTTGAGGGATGTGGCCATGAGTGGGAAACTGAACATTATAATTGTTTAAAATGTATTATGTGGCAAACTATATTTTAGCAACAAAAGGAACATATTAACATTAACACATTGCACCTCTGTGTAATGTGAAGCGAATTTATTGAATTCAGAAAAAGAGGGGAGGCCGGTCATTGTTTTATGGATGCAGTCATGTTGGATATTCTGTGTGCTTAGTTGGATCTGTACTGGGTGGCTGGAGATGTTCAGTAATCCCAGTATGAAAATAAATCCCTGCACTGGTTTCAATTTGGAATTTTTAAAAAATAAATATATTTTATTTTTGTTGCTCATTTTAAAATACTGCAGCTGTAACATTGGTTTGTACTTTTCTTCACCCTGACAGTTTCTGCATTTGCAACTTATAAGCAGAAATAGAGAGGCGGGGCTTTGAAACACCCACTCACTGTTTACAGGGTCAGCATTTACACCCACCACCAGTCTTTCAAATTGTCAGACTAATTCCCAAGGCCTGGATGTCTGGTCTTCACGGCACGCGTGACCAATTTACTCAAATTAGCTGTGTGTTTGCACACATATGGAAGCACATGCTTGTATGGCTGCTGTAGACCTGCGTGTATTCGCTGTGAGAATGAGTCCACTCATTCTCACCGAGGGCCAGAGTGTGGCCATGTCTGGCCATTTTACCAAGTGAACTTTAATCACGCGGCCGAGGAACAGCGGGCCATCTGTGCATAAGTCTACACTGCAGAACACCTTGAGTTCTCCTGCTGATAGGTTGGAAACGAAAACCAGTGCCGCAATGCTAGCCATACAGAGAGAGGGGGGAATTCTGAGAGAGAGAGCGAGAGAAAGAGAGAGAGAGAGCAGGTGAGTGGGTGTACTCGCAGAGGTTCTGGAGTCACCGTGAATCAGTCGGGACCCAGATGGAGGGAGCGGGATAAAGAGGAGGCTGAAAGCTACACCCCTTTCACTATTTATTGCAGCTATAATGTTACAGGGGTCTGCTAAAGCACTTGTGGGCAGGTAGAGCACAAAAATGTATCTTCACATGAATGGTAAAACAACAGAGGGCTGGGAGGCGGGGTAGGCTGATTGCGTCGCAGGGTATCATCACAGATTGAATCCAGACCTGGGTTTTATAGTCTCGATGGAAATCTCCTCTCTGCTTAATAATTCTATTCCTTGTCCACTTGCCAGATGACCAGCCAAGCATTTGCTCAGTGCATTACTTTTATTCTCTCCATCTTGTCTTCATAAAATACTGGTTCTTGGAGGAAGCCCTGCTTCTGCGCTGAGATGGAGGATTTGGAAAATGGCATCTTTTTGTGGATTCCTTTTATTATAGGAAGGCTTCATTTTTCCTATCCATCAGGGGCACGGATGGATGACCTTCCCATTTACCTGGGCTAGGGACCGACACCAAGAAAACACTGCCACCTGCATACCCAGTGGCTGGATTAGGCAACCATATAGACCATTAATGAAACAAATTAACAAAGTTATTAATACATTGTGAAAAAAGAGATATGTTTAAGAAATGTAAAATATATTATAAAAAATGGTTGTTGTTATTGATGTGAAGAATTAGTTACCTGCTTTCAAGTAGGTGTGACCTAGATTGTTACTCAGAACTGCAGTTTAGTGTACTTTAATTTCTTAATTAAATTCATTAATGGAAAAAAAAATCAAATCCTAAAAGTTCAAATCATAGTTTTTAAATCATATCCATATTGTGGTTAAAGTGAAGTGTGTAGAAGGGTGTTTGCACAACTCACTGGATCCAAGAACACACAGCATATGATGGGCTGCAAATTGAGTTGCTGTGCTTTTATAAATCGAACCTGACTGGCCCATAAACAGCTCCTCCCTTCACCGGCAGTTCGACCACAGGTCACGTTCCTCTCGCCAATCAGAGGGGACTGATCCGACTCTGTGTTCCGCGAAAGAACACAAACGGTGAAATTCATACTTCAACAACGTCAGCTCTCCTCCACCATCCTGTCACTCACTCTAGGGTCATGGGGGTTCAGTTTCTGCCGAGTTTCTATTCTGATTTTTTGTAAGAAGGCCATGTGAGAAGAAGACTCATGTTGTTTCCTGCTCTGCTGTCCTCTTGACCTATTGGTGTCCCTTTCTTTGGCCGCTGTGCTCTCTGCAGGTTCGATACGTCCTCTTCACCTGCCACACATTCACACTGCCAGGCCTGGGTCGATCTGAAACGTTTTCTTCTTCACACTTCCTTTGCCCTTCTATCAGCAGCCAAGGAGAGTTCCGGCACTGCTGGCAGGAATGAATTATGAAAATAAACCAGCTCTTGTCTTTCATAAATGCGGTGTTGAGTGTAGTGGCTGCAAACAGAAAAGGTGAAATACAGGTAAATGCAGCAGCACATTAAATTAGCATTGACTCTGGCTTGTATGTCCTCCTTAAAAGCGTTTGCTGACTGAGTCGACATCTTCCCAACCTGCACATCGCAGGATGAATTTATTAAATTACTTCAAACGACTCCATAACAAGAAAAGTTGGCAAATATGCTGAGATGCACAAGATAAGCTTTCAGGGTTCATGTTTTGGCTATTAAGTTGAATTCAAGGAGACCATTTTTGCAACCAATTTTGCTTAACGCAGCCAATAACATTTACCCTTCATTCACTTCCCATCTTTTATCTAATAGACACAGCCACTCAAAGCAGGAGCAACCTTAATGCTGTCATGATTAGACATTTTGTTCACCCCATGGTAGATCTGAACATTTTGCTTGCATTATTTTGATGAACATTCTCCTCGTTGTTTACTATGCTGAAAAAAAAAAATTAGTAAACTTTTTTTATTTTAAAGTTATTTTAAAAAAAATTTTTTTTATAAATGTATCTGATTTCAAAGTCCAAAATGTGTTATATTATACACTCTGAAATCATTTTTCCTTCCTTCTCTTTCATGTTTCGGTATAGAATTTGTTATATAAAACCTAAATTACATTTGCCGTATTAGTGAGCATTTACAGGCTTTCAAAATAGGCCAGAGAATGGAAACAACAGTCTGGACCTCACCAATGCCCATGACTCCCCTTAACCACTCCAGCCCTTGGAAAGAAAAGAGCGTTAATGAGTTTGCCAAAACATCAGACTCCAATGTTGTGCTAGCTTTTCTGCTCCATCAGGGAATATAAAGTTTAAGAGCCTTTTGCTATCACTGACCCAGGGAGAGGAGGCCTTTGCAGGAGATGTGGTCCTCTAATTATGTGAGCTGCCAGTGTGCGCTGAGCACGGCAGTCTTGGGACCGCACAATGACACCTTTGGAAGTATAGTTACTGGAGGACAGGGCCTCTAATTTATGTCAGCACTATCGCGGGGCTAAATTTATTGACGGTAAGGCAATACTGTGAGATCTGCTTAAAAAGCCCCAAGGCCTCATATTATGCAACTTGTCTGTCTTTCACACTAACGTAAACTGTAACTGTAGATTTTCAGCTGACATGAAGGACATATGGTTTCTAAAGAAACCATTAGAAGGACACTCAGGCCTCAAACAGCAAAGCCCACATAACCTCCTCCCCCAAACCCCCACTATATCCCAATCTCAATACAATTACTGTACAGCTAATGTTAGAATTTATGAGCTCTGTACAGGACAAAGACAAGTGTTTGAGGTATTTAGACCTTTCCATGACGATGGTGAGGTGGAAGATTTTTTTCAAAGGATCAGAAAGAAAAAAAATTGGAACAAAATTTGAAGAAAGGGTTCATACACAGAACACAGTGCATGGAATCCAACTGATATGTTTTTATATGGGGTCTGTGTTCTGTCCGGCTGGCTGGGGGTTCCTCCCTGCACCGGGCATATAAAACTGAAAGTGAGGGCTGATCCTATCTGGACCTCAGCGACCTTCACAAGATGCACAGAAATGAGCAGTCATTAAGCAGGAATTTGTAGTAACCCCCTCTAATTTTGCCCTTGTACTTCATGGCTGCGGAGGAAAGACACTTCCAACTTTTATTGGCCATTAGAGGCTCTGGGTTAAAGCGCTGCAGTTTGTTTGGCTAAGTGGGGCAATTTTTGTCTTGAAGTATCTCATGTCACTTCCTCTTCAGGACAGGGCAACAGATACAAGCCTGACCCTGTGACACCCTGTCCCACCTCGCCAGGGTTTGTGAGTGATCTTTCATCTGGTATTCAGGTCTAGTCATTCCACTGGTCCAACAAGATATGAAATTTGCTGTGGTCTGTGAGTTTGTATTTCTGATTTACAGCTTTCTTAGCAGCCTGGTATTTTATTCTTTTGATTAAATGTTATGCTCACATTGTTACATGGATATCAATAAACTTACTGTCTTAGTACCAGGAATTAATTGATAAAAAATTGTAATAATATTATTATTATGTCCGCCCTGCCCCTTTGTTCTGATTCGGAATAAGTGTTTATTGAAACTGAGAGAGATTATTATCATTATTATCATTATACATATTGTTGTTGTTGTTGGGGTGGTGTTACTGTTAATAAAGCTACATTTTATATAAACAAAGGTCATTTATAATGCGTCGCTTTTTTAGACCTAAAAACCACTTCTTCTCACATGTCCCTCTCTGAATATCTTCTCGTCCTGCTCAGTCTCTGGATCAGACTTCAGACCAGCTGGACGGTCACTTGTCTGGACTGTGTTAAAGTAGGGTGCCTGACTTTCTGCTTTTATTGATAATTTTACATTACTTGATGTAAATATGGCCATGGTGGCTGTTCCCCCTTGGTGTGGGACATGACCGGATCACAACCGAAAACCCTGACCTCCACACAACGCTCCCTCAGGTGGCAGAGAGGCTGGAGTCTGCAGAAAGCCACCATAAATATCCCAGCCTTCGACAAAAGCTTGCTGCATATTTTCAGTTGATTGTCGGTCATAACTCGGTGCAAGGTGATAAATAATTCTTCCTTGGATGGACCACAACCCCCAGAGCCTGCTGTCTCCACCACAGTCTGCGTGGAAGCGGTCGAGAAGTGGTCGGCTATCTGCGGGGTGTTATGGGCTCAGACGAGTAGGATGCATTTTATCATTCTTCAAAGACTCGACCCACCCCCTTCTCCACACACCCCTCCAGTGACCACTGACGCTTACACTGTACCAGCTGTACACACACACACACACACACACACACACACAAAAGTATGATCACTTGTGGGATCAAGCGTTTCATCTGCCTTGAACTGGATGTGTAAATACCCATGTAATGTCTGAGGGCTTTTCTACTGTCTGTGCTACTGTTTCTGCTGCTACTGCTGCTTCATTTTACCTCTCAGTGAACAGGACCGGTAAAGAAATTGATTTTCATGCTTAATGCTTATGTGAAGCACCACTCTCTATTCTAAACCCATATTTTAATCAGAAAATATTGCTGAGGTGATATAGAGGGCTTTATTTTATTATTTATTTATTTACTCCTGTGCTCAAGAAACCATTGGAGCGAGGTGAAGAACAAGCTTTTTTCTCAGGTCGCTGCAAACACGGGTCGCTTCCACTTGGCCATAAACATGCTCCCCACCCAAGGACACAGTTGTGAGCAGCACCTTCCCAAATCTGGGTTGTAAAGATGATTATATGTCCCCCCACAAAAAGAGTCATTCCATTTGAAACTAGAAACCTGCTGGCAGCATGTACCTGTGTGTGTCAGTGGTGGGAGTGTTGTGGAGTCAGAATGGGGAAATGCTGATAACCCTCAGCAGCCGGGGTGTCACGCATCGCTACAATGGAATGGACACATGGAGCAATTTATAAACTGTATCCGCACGGGTGTGTGGGTGGCCCGGGTTGAGGGTATTATTGCAATTTGTATGGAATTGATGGTAATCCTTGTCTCCCTGCCAACATTCAGGAGGACACGCCATCCCTTATTCCCTGCAAACACTGCATCTTCTCTCTTTGTCCACACCAAAGGCAGTGATCTCTCACATGCTGTGCAGCATGCATGTGTTAAAATTCACAAATGTAATTTGTAAGATATACTGAGTTTAAATTATTTCATGTGAAATTATTCCAGTGCATAAATCTAAATGAATCAAATGCCGCAACATTCAGGGAGAATGCTGCATTACAAAAAGTAAATGTATGGGAAATATTGGCTGTGTAAAGGCCTGTCTGCATGGCTGCTTTATTTTGTCTACAGGAGCAGCCTGACCAGACATCAAGCCTGCCGCCATCTCTCAGCCACCTCGGTGTTGATAGAAACCAACCCTGACCAGGAGAAGTGAGAAACGAGAGACACTTCTGAGGTGAGTTATGCGAACACATGTTGCTGTACTTCGGTGCAGGCGGAACACAACTGAATGGAATTCACCAAAATCTGCCATTTTCAAGCAGTCAAATGCCCTGTCAGCAGTCTCTTCAGAAACTCTCACCCCTGTATTATTATACTCACGCGATTGTACAATATATCATGAAGAAGTGCTTTTTCTTATTTCTGTGACAGTTGAAAGGTTTTATTGTTTCGTTTTTTATATTGAGTGCAGAGAAGAGCATCTTGTGCAGCTAACTGAAAAGAACTGGAGTGTCCAGCTTCCTGTTGGAGAAGCGTGTCACAGAGCAACTTTTATTCATATTAAACACGATCGAGTAACAGGATCCCGCATATTAAAAACAAATATGTGCACAGCACAAACACAGAATGTTCTGTGTCGCTCCAGGGGAAACAGTGCAGTTGCTGTGATCGTGTGCATTCTGTCGTTACTCTTATTATGAGTGAATATTGCAGACGGGCTGTCCTGAATTAAGACTCAGACTAATTATTTATATCAGCACTGTTGTCCAAGAAATTAAATGAATCATTTATATTCAGGGAATGCAATACACCCTGAATTCATTATATTGGATTTAAAATTCAAACGTGAGAATATCCAGGAATGCAGAGATCCCCACGAGCCTCTTTATTTAATTAGACGCTCCCTGATTATGAGGATTTTTTTTCCCAGTAAGGCTCAGCTGAGCCCATGCGAACTGACTTTATCTAGCAGCTATTTACAACCCATGTGGCAGCTGACACCGTGTGAACTTCTTGTTTCAAGTCAACCACAAAATTCCGTAAAAATCTGGCTACAGGAGTGGCTACAAATTCAGCTGTGGGTACGCTGATCGTTTTTAATCACTATAATAAAACCTTTCCTGGCATATAGAGGGCCAACCATGTCAGAACATGGACATGGCGTCTCACCAGCCTGCTAATGTCTCTGAGGAACCAGACAGGTTGGATTGGGGATGAAGGTGCCATGTGAAGGTTGTGGGGATGAAGGTGCGCAGTCCCTGTTCTATCCACCTCAGCTCCTCAGGGCTGGCTATTCTGCTCCTGTGAGATAATTTTGTTGGTCCCAACCAGGAATATTGTCACAGAGAATATAAAGATAATGTAACATATTTAATTAAACAATATACACTCGCATGTAGGTGTGTAATTATTCATTCTGTTATTTGACGTAGGTATAGGATGTCACTTCAGCTAATTTAACCTGCTCTGTTTGCTCACTGAACACACACATAGTGAGATGAAATCAGACCAAACATTAGAAATGAAATCGGAGTAAATAATCCAGTTGAGAGAGAGCAACAGCATTCACATGCTGAAAACTGTCTGAAATAATTCTGCTAGGACAGGTGCAGGTGCAGTAAAAACCCACAAAATAACCTCCAAATGAAAGTGAAGTGATGCCCACACTTACTGATCCACACAAGCACCAAATGGTTTAATTTCTCTTTTTTTTATTTAATAATAAGGTTTAGGTATTTATTTAGTTTGACCTACAATGTAAAAGAGGCATTACTTTAAATTGGTATTTGATGTGTTTTATCTCCACAAGTCCACAAGACTTCTTTTATTACTAATTCTCATTAATAGTATAGACCCACTCCTAATATCCATGTTCTGAGTATTTCTCAGTTGAGATCTCGTCCAGTATAATCTAGTCTGTCGTTGTCATAGCAATATTGCTAAATTATGTTTTTGCTTGTCTTTCCATCTCTGTTGTAGTTATACATTCTCCATATTCGGATTTTTCTTCACCAGTGCTGTGAGAGACAGATTCAGCCAAGAAATGTTCAAAACAACGTTCACCACTTAGCTGAATGTAACTCTACCGAAAGTCTTCTGCTTGCCCGGTCACCTCACCGTGACACATACATCCAGGGTCTCTGGGAACAGTAAAGGTTAGTACCTGTGACTGTCCCACACTCTTGGCTGTGTAAATGTCAGAATGAGGATGATGTGTCTCAATGAGGGTTGTAAATATTGGCTGTTGTATTTGGAGATGCTTATTTGAACTAAATTATTTTAGAAGTGAAAGTGAAGTGATTGAAAGTGAAGAAATGTGTCCTCTGCATTTAACCTATCACGCTTAGTGAGCAGTGGGCAGCCATGAAAGGTGCCGGAGAGCAGTGTGTGGAGATGGTGCTTTGCTCAGTTGCACTTCAGTGGCACCATGGTGGCTAGGGATTCTATCCAGAACCCTTCCAATTACGGGGTCCGCTTCCTTACCCGCAAGGCCACCAGTGCATGAAGTGCATTCCCCCATTTTACAAAGGCATGGAGTATGATCACTCATTGCCCCTTACAAGTGCCCAAACAATTAGTTTCCTAACAATGTTTCAATTTGTGAAATAATACTTTAAAACATAAAAACATAAATCATGTTGCTTATATTTCATTGGAGCTGAATACTTTGGGGCAGTGGTGGCCTAATGGTTAAGAATCTTCATTAATCTTAATGCTTAATCTTCATTAAGCAATAAACCCCTCGTGATCACGCTTTTACCCCTCGGTAAACTGGCAACATGTCACTCCAGACTCCTAGTTGCATGTGTGAAAGTGAAAGGGATTGTGATACACTGCAGTTCAGCACACGGTGCACACAACGAAATGTGTCCTCTGCATTTAATCATCATCTTTAGTGAGCAGTGGGCAGCCAGTGTGTGGGGACGGTGCTTTGCTCAGTGGCAACCTTCTGATTACTGGTCCGTTTCATTACCCGCAAGGCCACCACTGCCCCTATGTGTGTGTGTGTGTGTGTGTGTGGACCTGCAATTTCAGGACGACTCAGCCAATCAGATTGCAGATTGAGCTGCTCTAGGTTTCCTCATGTACCTGCACCCAACTCTCCCTGCAGGAACTACTGCGTGTGTATTTCTCGTTGTCAAACCCTTTCTGTGTGTCTTCATTAAAATTATTTAAAGTTCTGCAGAGTCTTTCTGCCTGTTCGATCCGCAGGGTCTGGCTTTAATCCTGAACATGACATGGCTGCAGGAATGAAGGGACTGTCTCTCCTGCTCCTCCCCTGAAAAGCACATCTTGCAATAATCATCCCAATTAGTGGGGGTCGCGGCTGCAGCCTCTCGGGTTCGCCGGGGGAGGCTGTGAAAATAGGGGGCGGCTATTAGAGGCAACGCGATCCCCATTCATCAGGACGGTAATAACCGGCGCATCGCGCGGACCGAGCGCGCATGTCCGGAGCGGAGACGCTCTGATCACGATGGGGTTTACAAACAGTGTCAGCGCGAGCCGGCCTCCGTGATTGGGCCCGTCGGGGAGGTCACCGGGTCCTCCTGTCTCCGCCACATGACCTTGCAGCACGCGGCGTCAAGTGATAAGAGAAGGTTCACTCTGATTATTCATATCATAAATACCCATTGACCCGGTACTGGAGATGATAACCATCCGCAGCTACTTGTAAAACTATAATTAAATCTGGAAAGAAGGTCATTTGGCAACGTTTAGGAATAATATAGTTTATTATGACTGTTGGCCAGTAATGCGATTTCTTTTATTATCGAACAATATGGGCTGCTAGAAATTTCAATCACACTACCGCTATCTTTCTGCATGTTATTCAATAAATGATTACATCGACTGTTTTACCTGATCTCGACTCTTCCATTCATTAAGAAATGTTGTTAATAAATCGTATATAATTATATAGATTATTATTATTATTATTAGCGTTCATTGTGTTACATTTCACCAGCAGCACTGACTTGATTTATTTTATATTACAATAATGTAATATTATTCAGTCAGATGTGCTTCAGGCAAAACTCAATTCCGTTTAAATTCATTTCGAGTTCATCCTTCTAATTGCATTTTTTTTTAAAGGTGAGAAAATGAATTAAAATGTTCAGAAAATTGTCATTGAAACTCGTCTACACGACGTGCTACAATTTGCACACATCTTATTTATATCGCCTTTATTATATAAAAATTTAATTGGTCATTGTTCTACGACATAAGAAATATTTAATCATAGGCACCATAGATGATACAAGCAGAACTTTTGCAGACAAATTCTGTATAATGAAGGTGAAGTTTATAATCTCATCTGTCAATGATAATCCAGGCATCATTTCGAGGTGTGCAATAAATTAATCGGTTTTTGGATTGCTATAATTTTGATTAATATAATTTTGAATGCCATATGAATCATTATGACTGCTCTCTCTCTCTCTCGCTCTCTCTGATGACTAAATTAAAGTCTGTCCATGTCAAGATGTCGTTACCGTGCCGCAGCCCACTTTAATCCTCCAACATAAAATCCAACAAACCAACAAGCCATTTTACCGGGATACAGCGCGGCGGAACTTCCCTCGTTCGGTCCGAACCTCCGGGCATCAGCCAGCGACTCAGCCTGTCCGCAACCCCCTGTCCCACCCACCCGGTGACACCGGACCCTCCACATGCGACTTCAATAATGCGCGCAGCCGTCCCGCCACGCGCGCGGCTCGATGGAAATCTGCGAATTATTTTATTACCGTCCAGCTTCCGCCTCGGGCACAATACCGTCCTGGTATCCCCGGAAACCTTTATTACAATTAAAGCAACATGAAAATCGCTGCACAGTAGCTAATTAACATGACATACATATGTATAATATACATTAAAGGATAATGTAATATATATATATATATTAGAAATGCCTTTTATTTTGATTGTAGAATTGAATATCGTCGATACTAATAGATGTTGCTGAACTTTTTTCGCGCGCTCCCGGGGTTCCTCGAGCTCTGGCGCCATCCTCCCCTCGCGCGCGGGATCAGACGCGGAGCGGGAACGCGCGCGAGGGTTCTGCCGGTGGGCGGGCACGAACCGACGCGAACAATAAGTCGGCCGGGGCCGGGGCGCCACCTCAAAGCCTATCGGGTTTCTCTGAGTGACGGCGTAACCATGGCGACTAATTTGACTAAAACTATTGTCTTATCCCCACCATCCCCGGGTCAGATAACCGACCAATCACAGCTCGCGTCATCGCTTCTCCTGGCCGCTTTGGAATAACATTATTAAACCGGGCGCGCCGGGCTGCCCAGACGTCTCGGGAAGGCGGCGAGCGACTCTCGGCGGAGTAAAAAACTTTTTCGGATGGATACGCGTCGTCTGCCGAGCTGAGCCGCCGCGCGCGGGCTGGATCTCTACCTCCCTCCCTCCCTCCCTCCCTCCATCCCTCCCTCCCTCACCACCGTTTTTCATGTTTTCTCGCCCGATCGCGGGAGGACACTCGCCGGCCGGTAAGAAACCATGTCGATGCTGCCCACCTTCGGCTTCACGCAGGAGCAGGTCGCCTGCGTGTGCGAGGTGCTCCAGCAGGGCGGGAACATCGAGCGCCTGGGCCGCTTCCTCTGGTCCCTGCCCGCCTGCGAGCACCTCCACAAGAACGAGAGCGTCCTGAAGGCCAAGGCCGTGGTCGCCTTCCACCGCGGCAACTTCCGCGAGCTCTACAAGATCCTGGAGAGCCACCAGTTCTCCCCGCACAACCACCCCAAGCTGCAGCAGCTGTGGCTCAAGGCGCACTACATCGAGGCGGAGAAGCTGCGCGGCCGGCCGCTGGGCGCCGTGGGCAAGTACCGCGTCCGCAGGAAGTTCCCGCTGCCGCGCTCCATCTGGGACGGCGAGGAGACCAGCTACTGCTTCAAGGAGAAGAGCCGCAGCGTGCTGCGCGAGTGGTACACGCACAACCCCTACCCGTCCCCGCGCGAGAAGCGCGAGCTGGCCGAGGCCACGGGACTGACCACCACGCAGGTCAGCAACTGGTTCAAGAACCGGAGACAGCGGGACCGGGCGGCCGAGGCCAAGGAGAGGTCAGGACGTGGAAACGATGTACACATATGCAAAAATATCAGCTGGAATTTATTTCCATTTTTTATTCATTTCGATTTCTTACTTTTCGAAAAGTTCGCAAACTGCTGTCGTTTGCTGCACAATTCGCTGGAAGCAGTAAATCGGTGTGTGTGTGTGTGTGTGTGTGTGTGAGCTGTCAGGTGAGAGTTCGTGTTTTTCCCCGCCGGCGAAGTAGAAAAATCATTCGGCAGCTCGCGCTTTACGTGTGTGACTAACTGCGAATTACACCGTAATAGACTGCTAATACCCACCAAACACACATACACACACACACACACACACACACACACACACCTTCAGATTTATGATTCCAATTTAAATGTATCATTTCTACATAGCTGTGTATCTATGTATTTTTTAAATCTATGCAAAGCTTATTATTATTCATAGGGTCCCTATTCCATGTGAATTTATTATTATTATTCTTATTATATAATGTAATTATCACAACAGTTTGCACTATGATGCTATTAACACGTGAATATAATCTGAACAATAAAATACTATTAATAGTATTAAATAGTATTAATTAGCTAACAGACGCACATCCCTGGTTTCTAAAGAGTTATTAATTTCAGAATAAGTGAAAAATGTATGTGTTTTGGACGCTATAATGAGAGCTGGATTGTGTGTGTGTGTGTGTTTCTCGGGCGCAGGGAGAACAACGAGAACTCCAACACCAACAGCCACAACTCGCTGAACGGGAGCAAGACGATCCTCGGCAGCTCGGACGACGACAAGACGCCGTCGGGGACGCCGGACCACACGTCCTCCAGTCCGGCGTTACTGCTGACGTCCAACTCGGGCCTGCAGTCCCTGCACGGCCTGGCGCCGCCGCCGGGACCCAGCGCCATCCCGGTCCCGAGCGCGGACTCGGTGCTCCACCACCACTCCCTGCACGACACGATACTGAACCCCATGTCCTCCAACCTGGTGGACCTGGGCTCGTAAAGGGACTCGAGCTGCGGGGACGCGCAGGGACTTTAATACGCTCGGCGGGACATTTTGGACACGGGGAGGACGCGCGTGGCAGGAGAATGTAAGAGAACGCAACGACATGTCTTAATTCTTCATGGTTATTATTTTAGGTATTTCCCGGAAGAACCTGTCGCTCACTTTAGGTTCTGTGTTTTTATTTTTATTTTTATGGGGACTCGTTTCTGAAGTGTCCTGTGACAGGGACCTTCTTATCATTCTTATCCACTTGTATTATTCTTTGGAGAGAGACTGCATGTAAACTAATAAAACGAATAATAAAATTATAAAATTTGATCCAACATTATTTTCGTATAACCCTTTACAATAAAATAAAAAATACATATTTAATGATTTTTTTTTCCTGACCATGAGGCGTTTGATAAATTTTGCGGATATTTTGTGGTGAAACCATCGCAGACTTGCCTTCTTCACATCAGACTCCCCTCTCCCGGGATATTAATTAATGAGATAGTAAAATATATTAAATGTACGTCTTGTTCTGTCTTGTTCTGTCGCCTGGTTTCGGGGATTTAAAAAAAATACGTGCCTATAATAAACTTCTGGCTTATTAAACATTTCCACGACTCGCGTGTGAAAGACGCTCTGGGTAAAGAAGTCGTGTTTTCGTGTGTTTTTTTATTTATTATATTTTATGTTGGTATCATGGTCCCAGAATAGTGTGAATAACGGGAATTTGGAAACTGTGGGCTTGATAGCGGCCGCATGTTGGAATAAGCAGATTGTTTCGATGGAATTCGTTTGTATCCTGTTGAATGCTGGCCTTTTATTCTTTTATCCGATCCTGGTTGTGTGCGGCATCTTTTTCGTGTTTTATTCGATGCTTATTCGATGTAGCGCACGCGCGTGTGCGTGGGGAGCTCGTTAAACGTTTTGGGCAGGAGATGTTACGAGAATCTCTCGGCATTTAGCCGTCCTATTAAGGAGCTGTTTGCTTTTTAAATGCGAGGAAATGCACGCTTTAATACTGGAAAGTATGTTTATTAGGAATCGACACACAACACAACAACGCGAGCAGGGAAAACACACACACACACACACACACACACACTCCAGCAAAATCTATTGCTTACCCCTGAGCGATGTTTCGGATTTTTCCCACTTCTGCAGATTTATGACCAGTTGTTTTGGGTGGTTTCTGGAGGTTTGGTGTTCCACACGATCCTGCCCGAACTCCCATCACCCCGTGCGCCCGTCCGGTATACACCGAACGGAGAAAGTCGGTATAGTTAGAAGGGGGTTCTGTGTGCAGTAAAATCCTGAAAATAAGGATAGAACTTTGCAGGAGACTGACAAAACACAAGGAGTCCTGGTCGAGGGTGAAATAAGTCCAAAAAAAATATTCAAAGACATAATTTGTTAACCTTTTTTGTCTCATTATTATAAATAAGGTACAACTATTTCGTTTGAGTACTTTTACATAGGCACTGCTATAAAATTTGCCTTTGCCTCAGTGAGCATCCATGTGACCATATGTGTTATGCTAAATTATAAATATAATTATGAAAAATGATTTTCTCAACTTATATCTATTTGAATACAGTGTAACTTGTCTGTCTCTGTTCTAATACTCCAGTCGACTTTGACCACCTTGCTTATTACTGCCAGATTATCATGCACTTAATGCTGATGATGACGCTGATGATGAAGCTCCAGCAACTTTACCTGCAGCTGCAACTCCTGCTTGGCTACATTTTGAAGTGTCTGCAGTTTTATAACCACAACCATAATAACAGTGTTTCAACATGCTCATAAAATTATTATCATTATTGTTTTATTGTTTGCATTTATATAATTACACAAGCATGCACTGTGTACTACGTATCCGCACAGCACCAGTTGCAAATTATTCATTATAATCATAAGAAAGGGCACGGTGTTGACAGTGGTCCACAGCGCGCATCTGAACACGATCAGGTGACCATCATGACGGCAGGTACGACGGTAAGAATCTCTGTCAGCATGGATGCGGACACAGGCCGATTAGGAAGAGGTCAGTTATCAACCAGTAACTCAAAATGATATTCACTTTTTTTTTAACATTCATTTTGTGACTGTACACATGTATACTTTTCATGCCTTTGGGATATTAAACACATTTTCAGCATGTATAAACAATATTTGCATTCATTACATTCATTAAGCTAACACTTAGGTTGGAGGAATGTGGAATGAGAAGTCACTCTAAATGAAGAAGATGGTTTTTTTTTTAATGAAATGCTGATTTTACTGTCCTACTGAATCACCACTTTAAGACTGCCCTTATATGAACCATGATTGTGTCTTTTATATGTTTTAATGCTAATCTTAAATGAATAAAGTGCATGTAAAAGAGATATATCTTTATACCAGGTTGATGAAAAAAAGCACTGGCATGGCTCAGAGTCAGATCACTGGCTGGAGCTGAAAGATGAGTCCGATCTGCTGTGTACTGATCTGAATGCCTGGTATTCTTGGTGAGTATATTCCCTTGCGGAAACAGCCCGAACAAGGAGTCTGCTTTGGGATCAGTTACGGCATTGTTTTCATGCGCTGTAAGGATGAGAGGATGCGTGCACTCCGGCCTTCCTGCTGGGAAAGAAAACCACAATTATGGCGCAATGTGACTGTGACATTGAGACAAACATGAGCAGAGAGTCCATACAAAGATGCAAATCATTCAAATTACAGACCCTCCACAGAATTAAGGGTCCACTGCTATTACAACAAATGTTTTTTACTGCTGTATTTTGTTTTACTCTGTACTGCTTCATGTTATATATTAACTTGGCTCAACCCAATAGTTCAAATGATAATGTCACCACCTGCGTATTTATTACTGATTATTAATTTTAATGTGTAGGTCACAATTTTTATTCATACACACATAGTCACGTACTGTCAAAACAAGTACATGCAAGGGCAATTTTTTAAAGCGTGGCATAAATGGGGCAGTGGTGGCCTAGTGAGTAAGGAATTGGAGCTGTAACTGGAATGTTGCGGGTTCGAATCCTAAGCAGGCAAGGTGCCACTGAGCAAAGTACCGCCTCCACATACTGCTCCCAGGGCACCTTTCATGGCTGCCCACTGCTCACTAAACATGACCGCTTGCTGTGCTCCACAATGACAATCACTTCACTTTTACATGATTTGTCTCTTGAGTGACCGCTTACAGGTACTCCATTTCATCTGATGAGACGTAGCACCCGCTAGTGCACAAACACATTCAATAAGATACTTTATCTGTAGCTTTTTATTAAAAAAAAAACTAAAATTTCTTTAATAATTATGATCTGTCCTCACATAAAATACACATAAGTACATTAACAGTGTATGTTAAGAAATGTACACTCCCTGGTTAAAATGTTCTGTTAAAACACTGGTTGTGTGAATGCTCATAATTTGTTGAAATGTTTTTGATTTAATTACATCATTCAGTCTTGTTGCATTCACACCTGCCATATATTAAAGAGTCCTGCACAGAACACAGTGAAGACACTCACCAAAAAGTGAAGAAAATTTGGGACAACAAAGTCGGTGTCAAGAACTGGTGGCCACTCAAAAATGAATGAAAACTGGTCAGGGATGAGCAAGACGCAGGTATTTCTGATTGTGACAACAATGCCCCATATACTCTGTATGTCTGGACTATGGGGTAGAGTTGGGAAGCTCCTTCTTTCTAAGAAAAATTTACAGGCTTGGCTAAAAACAGCAAAAAATGAAAAAATACATAATGTGTGCTAGTGCTATTATAGTGCATGCTAGAGAAGCACGGTGGTGGCAGTAATGGAGATGGGACTTGGGACTACAAGGTGGATGGAAGAGTTCACTTTTGGCCAAAAACCAGGCTGCTGGAAAGGTGAAGAGGAATTTCACTTTTCAACATGATAATGACTCCAATCATAAATTCAAAGCATTAAAATAATAACTTCAGATGAAGAAGCATTAAGATTAAGAGACAAAACCTAAATCTAATAGGGGTGAACTGAAGAGGGCTGTGTAAGGGTGTAAATCATTTTATAATCCACCACAGTTTTAATAGTGCTACACACATACAATAAAATACAGAACAAACAATCAAAAACACAGAGGCTTTACTTAAACATATATACATTTACGGCATTTATTAGACGCCCTTATCCAGAGCGACTTACAATCAGTACTATATTAAACATATCTAGACAACAATGAGGAATTGTCTATGTTAATTTGTTAATACGAAATGAGCAAATAAATTGATTTATATTGTTCCATTCCCTTAGTTCCAATTTCTTCACCTGTTCGCGAGCCTCACGTCCTCCTGTCGGCGGTGGCTGGTGACGGTAGGGTCGCCAGGGACATCCCGAAATATGGCTGGTTTTGATTTGTCCCTTCCGGCCAGCTCCAGTCCCGTATTCCAATCACAGCCTCGTCAGCCAATAATAGACTCCTGTAAGCGGGCAAAACTCATGCAAACGTTGATGTGAGTTATGGACTATTCCAGGGGCGTCAAACTTGTATTGCGGCCCGGCGATATGAAACGCTGATATAGACACAAAAACTACAGATCCCATAATGCAGCCTTGCCGAACGCGAGCTTTACACTGAGGTTGAATCTGTACACGAGCACTTTCCACTCGGGATGTGCGATACCGAGTAAAATTCAGGTTGGTATCGGCGATACTCATAATTCATACAAAAACTAAACGTGTTTGGGAAATCTGAATAAAAGTGTATGTCCTGCGGCTGCACCTTCAAGAAAGTGTTCCGCATTTGGGGTTGACAAAGTTGGCGTGACGGTGACCCTGCTGTGACCCACCCAGGTCCGTCCTCCGCGCACAAACACGTTATAAATCGACATTAAACGCTCCTCTGTAAACCACGATAAGTGGCTGTTCCTGGTGTTACGGGAAATTCAGTTCCCCCATGTTCCCCCTGGCGCGCGCTGATTTTAAATCATGACGTCACACGCGTCTCTTTATTTAGACGTTTTCTCTGACTTTTTAATGTTTTTATCCGAAGCGTCTTGGTTTTTTACAGATTCTATTCGAAATAATTGAAGTTGCCGGACAGGATATGGTACAGGTACATAATTACATGTTACTGATGTAGTAATATTAATACTGAGGTCCAGAGTTCCTCTATACCAGTTTTAACAGGGGGGGGGGGGTCATATATTCTGGGTACCAGGAAATTTTGCCCCCCCCCCAAGATGTAAGGCAGATGTCTGAAAATCACTCAGGTAAATAATTACATGTTGCTGATGTAGTATTGGTGGAGGGGCGGTTAAATCCTGGGTACCTGGCAAAAATGTTCCCCCTAATTTTTAGGTAGGGTGACCAGACTTCCGATAAAATTAGATTATCATTTATCAGTCCCACAAGTTGGAAATTTAGATTGTCATGGCAGAAAATGTCCTCCATATGGGGAAACAGAATTTCCCGGCATTGACGCGCTCATAGAGGAGGCGATGTTACCCGCCTGGTTCTAGACTAAATGGACGAGAAAATAAAGCTTTATAATATGGTTGACATTCATTTGTATGAGTGGGATCCTGTTAGCCATTTTAATTCTACTATGACGATAACGTGAGCTCGGAAACCAGGCCCAGACAGATTTTCTCTGTCTCGCTGTTAACATGTTTCCTGCTCAGAAACATGCAGAAAAATCTCACTAAACTCACAAATGTTTAAACTACAGCACAATTGCGTTTAACAGCATCAGCAAATACAGTAACAGCAGAATGTGCTTTTACATTTAAACCTCTGAGTCAATGTTACAACAAATCTTTTTTACTTACAATAATCTGACCAGTAGAATTGCTGCAGTCTTATGTAATATTTCTGTTTATATGATTTAATTTACATATGTGATTTATCATTAGGTAAATGTTTGGAACAGCTCCACTGAAAAAAAACATTAGATGAAGCAGTTTAGCAGTGAAGCTCACAACCTCCACAGTGAACCTGACCCACTGATCCAGGATCCCATCTAGTGGTGTGGATATGAAGTGGAGAGCAGGACACAGGATGAAGATCCTCTCTTGAAGGAGGTCCCTATCAAACTCAAGGTAATGAATGGAATGCTGCTGGACAGGGCCACAATGGTGCACAATGAGCTACTAACCAGAATGATTACATTCAATATACTTTATTCTACTGTTTCAGCTATTGCCAGTGCATTTATTTTTAGGAAATAAAATAGAAATAGTCTAAATAAAATGAGCTCTTGCCATATTAATGAATGGACAATTTTTAGGCTTGCATTTTCCAGTGATGCCTCTCTCCGTCTCAACCAAGTGCTCATTTGCATGTTACTTTGTTACTTTTTATGCTATGTCATTAATTTGGAAATGGGTGGTTTTAAATGCTTATGAGGAAGGGGTCTGTCCGCTTCCCTTTACTCTCCACTGACACCTGCTGTCAGCTCGGTGTGTAGCTTCATTCTTCTGTGAATGCAAGTGTGTTAATGGCCAAATGAATAAGGATACTTGGCAGGAAAGGAAACGAACATGTTGCGGGTTCAAATCCCGAGCTGAGGTCCCCTTGATCAAGGTACTGTCCCCACACACTGCTCCCCAGGTGCCTTTTATGGCTGCCCAAGGTGATGGGTTAAATGCAGAGGACACATTTTGTTGTGCCACCATGTGCTGTGCTTGCTGTGAATCACAATGGCAATTGACTTATTGATCAGGGGTATTGAAAGGTGACAATACATTAAAATGCATTCTGGGTGAATGTTCAATCACTCTTTATTTGTATTATTTCAGTACAGCACATGTTTTGTTCTCTATGTGTCTGAATAATGGCTGTGTAGAACAGACTATTGTTGCTGATATTGATGATATCTGTACAATATCTGTTACATGGAGTCTGAAATTCCGATCTTCACTGGGAAGGAGACAGGCAGTAAGTCCTTTATGGAAAATGTTTGCAATTGTTTTTAAGACTACTTTTCCAACCCTACCAAATGATGTTTCACTGAAAAAGGATTTATTATTTAATCAAGACAGAAAGGTCAAATTTTGTCAAGACAAAAGTTTTGTCGGCTATACAGAAATTGAACACATTTACTGCAAATTAAGTAGTAGTGCTGTGAGATCCATGTTTAATATCTTGTATGACTTCTATAAGCTTGAAGGTTTGCATCCATGCGGTTTGGCAAGGTTTCATACAATTTATTGATGAAGTCATCAAAAACAGCAAAGAAAGCAGTCTTGCATGCCTCCCAGAGTTCATCAATATTCTTTGGTTTCATCTTCCATGCTTCCTCTTTCATCCTACCCCACACATGCTCAATGATGTTCATGTCTGGAGACTGGGCTGGCCAATCCTGGAGCATCTTGAGGAACTTTGATGTGGAGATGGAAGTATGTGATGGAGCACCATCCTGCTGCAGAACTCTCGCACACCCCCATACTGGACCATTATTTTTCTGCCACCAAACTTCACTGTTTTCTGGGTGAATCTCGGATCCATGCGGGCTCCAATAGGTTTCCTGCAATATTTGTAGCAACTGTGGTGTAATTCAACAGAAGCTTAATCTGAAAAATCCACCTTCTGCCACTTTTCCAGCATCCATCCTTTTAGCAGGCTGTGGGCCTTGGCAAATGCCACATGCTTTTTTGGTGCTGGCTTCTGGGCACTGATTCGACCATTTCGAAACAGAATCCAACAAACTGTTCTGGTTGACACAGGGACTTCAGGTGACCAGGTCTCATGGAGCTCTGCTGCAGTGAAAAATGGGCTGTCCTTGGATTTTTGAGCGAACAAACGGTCCTCTCGAGCTGTTGTCTTGCGCGGTCTGACTGACCTAGATGTCAAAAACGTCTCCAGTCTCTTCAATTTTTTTTTATCCTCTGTACTTGACGCTGAGACACTTTGAAGGTGTCTGCCACATCAGCAGTGGATCTGGTCTTCAGCCTTTTGATAATCAACACTTTAGTCTCAGGGTGAATCTTAGGCATGTTTGCAGAGGTCTAGTTGCAGTTGATGTGACGGTCTAGTGTACTGGGGTACTTTTTATACACACCTGAGATTTAATTGATCCATTATTAGTCACAGGTGAAGCTCATATTACAAGTCAACAACACTTATGTCTTTGCAAAAATGGCTCAATGGGTTTACCAAGCTTTGAATATTACAATACAGTTTTGTTTTGCACTGAAACATTATTACAAAAGCTGTTGGGAGTAAAATGAACCATTTCTTGTAAAAAAAAATCTTGATTAGAAATATATTTCAGCAGCACTTGAGGTCACTTTATACACAAGCGACAAGACGTTTGTCAGGGAATGTATATGTCTAATTTCAAGCTCATCGCTGCTGACTGCATATGACCAGTAGAGGGTAGCAGAGTACAGAACGTTTCTCATTTCATTCATTCAAGCCTCCATGCTCAGGGCTTGTAGGATGTCACTCTTACATTGTGTCCAGTGTGGAGAAGATCAGTGATCAGAAACTATACACTGAAGATTATTTACTGCAAACAACGATCACTGGGGAGCACCATTCCTCTGGGTCACAGCATATTAATCAAGTATTAACACATACTTGATGTGACATTAGTGAAAGTGATTGTTTTTGTCATTGTGATACACTGCAGCACAGCACACAGTGACACAACAAAATGTGTCCACTGCATTTAACCCATCACCTTGGTCAGCAGTGGGCAGTCAGGAAAGCCCATTGAGCCCATTGAGACATACTGTATGTGATTTTGGGCTATATAAGAAATAAATGTTGTTGTTGTTGAAAGGCGCCCAGGGTGCAGGGTGTGGGGATGGTAACTTGATGTGGACCTCAGTGGCACATTGGTGGCTCAGGATTTGAAACACTTCCTTATCCGCATGGCCACCACTGCCAGGCACTACATCCATCATAGTGCCTCAAGAACTGAAAGCCCTTGTGTATCTCTATTAGAACGTGTATTGTACAACATGTGTTGTGTAGTAGCACAAAAACAAGCACAATATCGTCATGGCTAACAGTGCCATATAGTCACTGAATTTAAGTGACTGAGTTCATGGGGTACTCGACCCGAACTTTGCTTTAAAAATGCATGATGGGGGAGACTCTGGGGAGTTTGGCCTTTTTACAGAGTCTGCTTAAAAATCCAGCGAGTCACCCAATGTGAGTGGCATGAAATATAGATGCAGTCCAGTGTAGAATTCCACCAAGCCCTTTTTGAATGGAGTTGAGGGAAGCTGGCCTGAAGTATTTGCGGGGATTAGTGGAGATGCACTTCAGAATCAGATTCCTTCAGATTGGCATATGCTTTGTCTCACTGCGTTTGCTTTTTTTAATACGAGTCACTAAGCCTCTGCTGAAAAGATGTCTTCATGTAGTGCAAATTAAATTCTAAAGAAAGAGCGAGTCAAGTTCATGGATAGATGTGAGGGAGACAGAGCAATATGCACTCGGATTAAGGAAGATGTTTTTTTCCTGAGGTTAATGTCACAAAGCTGATTGGTGACATAAGTAAAGAGCTCTCGCATAAGTGTGATGAAAGGCCTCAATTTAGTCTTTGATGGCCATTTTCTTTTTCTAAAACCATGTGATTGATGTCAGATTTTATTTCAAAGAAATATTTGATGCAGAATGGGCTGAACAAAAATAAAGGAAGGAGAAGGAGCACTACTTGAGATAAAAATTTACCATCATGTTCAAAGCAGACATTTTATAACGATATTATCTTTGCTTGAAAAAACAACTCTGTTGGTTGAATGTCACTGTCACACGTACCCTGGTTAATGAAACTATCGGCGCTAGGGCTGGTCTTATTTCAGCAGCACTCAGCCATGATCTCCAATTCATTCAGAATGGTGACGCATTTCTGATGTTGGACATTTCTGTGTTTTGAGTTCTTGCTAGATTGGAGAAATTTGACTTTTGTAACTTTTTTTTCTGTAATGAAGGGAGCATATTTGATGTACTGGGAGTATCAGATGAATAGATGCTGGCTGTAATCGGGATTTGGCATCAGGGACGGGAATCGAAGTCATGGATGGAAAGCCGGAGACAGAAGGGCAGCTGTGAGGTGTTTGTGCTCTTTGTCTGCCTTTTATACTGTCTGTTGTCTTGGGCGTGTAGTCCTTCCAGGCCGGTGAGGTTGCCCTGGCACCCTCTGGTGGCCCTGTGGGCGAGTGGCAGCCGCGACAAGTATGTGATGTCCCTCTGTCAGTCCCTCTGGCACAGGCTACCTTTGATCCATGTGACATCAGCTGATGGTGCCTTGGATGGGTGTCAGCGAGGAAAGCAAGGCAGAGCAGGAACCATCACTTCCCCCTCAAAGACATCTACTTTTACACAGGTTTGGTTTTTGGTTGCTCCCGTTATTGCCGGGGTGGAATGGCGTTAGGACCTGTGGTATGGTGTCTATTTCTGCCATGCTTTTACATACTCAAAGAGGGTCAAAACAGTTTTGAAATGGCAGCATTAAGTGGAAATGGCCAAAGTTGATCTGCCGCCACGCCATTGTGGACGGTCTTGAGGGACTTTGAGTAATGGTTGTCCTGCAGACAGGAGCGTGTTTTACTGTCCATTTAGAGTGAGCTCTGGCTCTTACCCCGGAGTTTAACTCGGAAAGGCCGCGCTCCACCGAAGCCCATTAGGTTTTTGCATCGGAAGCGCAGAAACTCTGGGTATCACTGGTAAAAAATTAACCAGGGAGCCTGGATTCCATTACACCCGGTGCTGTCTCACCCCTTCATCTCGCACAAATGGAAATCCAGTTCAGTGTTCCAACATCATTTGACTTTCATACGATGAAACATTCATGGCCTCGCTTGTTTGCCGCTGTCCCATGGTGACGGGCATTAACTGGAGCGCGAGAGACGCAATGAATCAGCTGGGCCAGACGGCAGCGCGGGCGCCACTTAAGACATATATCTTCAGCCACTGGCTTTGGTCTTCGATATCTGACATGGTGGCAACTCCATGTCAGTAAGCAAGATCAGCTGCTGTCCCAGGTTTGGTGACATTAGCAGAGATTGAGTTCTTTATGGGTGTTTTTGGGTTTAATTTGCATGTTAAAATCGAAATCTCTCACTGGCTGATGTGAACGCTGAATAAAGGCTGTGCCAGTGAAGGGGAGGGCGTAATTTCCGGACTGCGAGCAGCAGGTGGCGCCAGACGCCGCGCTCAGCTCGATGGGTAATCCATTCTGTTGCTCTAAACGGAGGTTAAATTGATAAGGGCATCCAAGCCCGAGTCAATCTCCTATCTTTTGTTAAGCGCACATGTCGGGCGTCGCAGTGGCACAATGTGTTTGTTTCTGATTAAATTACTACGGGGATTGAATTATTATGAACAGCGATGTCTAATTAAATCCCTGCCAATGAAGCAAGGTCCAATTTATTAATATTATTGTAAAATCAAAATATATTAAACACACCGTGCTGGTCAGTGCTGTTTTCATTATCAGTGCATGACGTGCATAAAAAAAATTATAATCTTAAATATACGACTACTACCACGTCTTCGAATAATTATTATTCATATTGCGTAATGTTCTTGTTTCTTTGTTATTTTCTAATGCCGTTACAATATTGTTATAATTCAACCACCTCGATGTATTATTATAATTTATTTGTAATTTTTACAGTTCTTAGTATTTATGTAAGGTAATACATTAATAAAACACTACCTGTATAAAATCACTAATCTACATTTTTATTAGAAATACATTTTGCAGAGGCAGTTCCATCAGTAATAGAAGGCAGCGCTCCAGTTCGCGTGGTGTTTAAATGCCGTCCCGCTAATAAACTCTTCTCCAGTGGCCGCTTTGTCGGGACGTCGGAGATTATTTACAGAACGAGTCAATTTGTGAATGGTTTGCTGATTGTTGGGCAGGGCCGCGGTAGGAGGCGCGGGGGTCGACCCCTCTGTCCCGGCGGGGGTCCGCCAGGAGCGGCGCTAATTGAGAGGGCCGGCCGGGAGCAGCAGGGCGCAGTTCAGCGCGCTTTTCACTTTACTTTCCGGATGTTCGTAAACAAATTCTACCCTTATTAATTCCCGTTTCTTTAAATGCGTAATATTACAACCAGTCTACTATATCATGTATTTGACATGTAGATTCATTTACAAATTTGAACATTGAAGAAAATAATTTACATTTCTCATTATTTAATTATCTTCAGGCAACAACACCAATAATAATAAGACGGGGGAAGTATTATTGTATAACGTCGTAATTAAAAAAAAATCATTAGGTTTGTGTGTAGGGGCTCTTTATCATCTATACAGTTAAAGAGAGTTTTAATCTGGATCTGTCTGCACCATGCCTGCTGTGTTTCAGATGAACAAGTGAAAGTTTACTCCACTTTCGTGTTATTTCCAGTGTGAGGAGGCGAGGTGGAATTGTACTAATCTGCATGAAAGCGTTCTCCCCCACACTCACCAGTCTTACAGCGGCCAGCGGCCCAGAAAGCCTGTGATCCCATCTGCCCATGACTCCAAATGAAAGTTCAAACGGCCGCCTTTTCCACCACTGATCCTGTATCATACACTCTCGTGACCCCGCAATGACTATTTAATGGAATTACAGTTTTAAATCCCCAGGTTTCAGAGTGAAGATGTGTTTTCTTCTTCCTCGCAGCCCTCACGAGGTAGGCCGTGCAGCGGGAGACTGCAGGACATTACATTCTCTCGACGTGTGTGTGTGTTTATATTCCTCTTTCAGAAGAAGATTAGCAATGTTAGACAGCTTTTTCCCCTCTGTAATTGTAAAAGACGTTTTTCGGTTAAAAAAAGTTGGGATTGGGCTAAAGGTTCAGCACAGCGAGTTACACAATTAATACATGTGTATGTGTGTGTGTGTGTGTGTGTGTGTGTGTGTGTGTGTGTGTGTGTGTGTGTTTGTGTGTGTGTTTATATCTTAATTTGGTCAGCAAATTAGTGGAGAGTAGTTGGGAAATATTTATTTCGAGAAACGACCAGATCAATAAAAAGAGTGAAACGTAAAAGTTTGATTGGGCTTTGTGGTGTGCCGTTGAGCAGACAGGGGGTGAGGAATATGAAATCCCAGGAAGAATGGGGACAGGCAGCAGCAGAAGGCTCCGCGCTATGGCGGCTTGAATCCGGGTCACGGGGAGCTGCGGCTCTTTCAGAGCTGCATGAATACACACGAATAGAGAAGTTGTGCTCAGTTAACCGATGAAATAAGAGAGGGAGAGAAAAAGACCACGCAGGGCACCTCCGCGCCACCAGAAAGGGACAAACCGGCCATTCTGGCGTTCTTGGACAACACGCGTAGTTTAGATTGGAGGAGAGGGGAGAAAACGAAAAAAAAAAAACATATCACTTCATTGTCGTCGCACTTGTCTCACATTCGCGTGTATTTTCTGCGTGTATTCACACGAGAGATGTCCCCCATTGGGCGCATTGTCCCGGGATGCCGGTCAGACACTGGACCGGCCGTGTCGCGTCGGGCTCGGAACCCGAAGGGACTCCGCACGGCGAGCGGTGAAGATAAGTCCCGTATCTGCTCTCCGCAGGCCGACTTAACAGATGAAAAGGGGCTTAAATGCAGATCAGCTACCGATGAGCGCGCGCCAATCACGGACAGGTGGCGCGCGCGCCCGCGCTCGCGGGGGATCGATCCCGACCCCGCCGTTCCACAGGTCACCGTGTTTTATTCACACCCAGAGCTCCTCGTTACTAAATATCTTCATGTGTGCGAGTGGGTGATGCTTTTTAAACTTCTGTGCTGTAACAGTGACTTTTCCTCGCACCCACTCGTGTGCATGTGTGAGTGGAGGCTTTTTGTGTTTTGTGTGACGGAGGAATGGGAGAGAAAGAGAGACTTACTACAGAAATGTAACAAAATTGAATACTGTATTTGATTTTTTTTTTTTTTAGAAATTTATACATTAACATAAACACGGAAGAAAGAAACATTTAATATTAAGCGCTTGGAGCGAAGCACGGGGAAATATAGACTGTCGATGAAGGATATTCCATATTCTTATTCTTTTTTTATATTACCTTTGCTTTGCATAAATTTATGACTGATAACACAAGTTGGTCTAGTGTCCTTAGGAGTAGAAAAACGAACCAACAAAACGCCTGACAAATACTCTCTTTTCTGCAGGAACACCAAGTCAAGAAAGTGAAGGATAGAAAAAGAGGGATGGCGACGGCGGAGCAATATTATATACAGGCATATTTCTACACATATATTACAGAGTGGGAGGAAGAATAAAGATATACACAATTCAATATAAAATCTGGAAATAAAAATAAAAAATCTCATACAGTTTTCCACGTGTGACCAGGACAGGCAGTGACAGTGTTGGGGAAAGGTGCTTACGACTCGGAGATGATTGTCTGATGAACAGAAAGGAAAAGAATAACAATAATAATAATAATAATCACCATTATTAATAATAATATTAATAATAACAAATGAAAAAGGCGACAGAAACGGTGGTAATTCCCTCTTCGCGGTGGTCCTTGTAAAAAGGTTGAACACAGGGTACGTTCCCCCCACACCCGTATACAAAAAATAGATCATGCAAGTAGTGAGTGGGTCAGGGGGAGACGTGGGTCCATTAAAAGCGCTTGGGAAAAAAAGACGTGCTTTTTTCTTATTTTTTCTTATTATTATTTCAATTGGTCCTTTTCTCTTCCTCGATATTTTTTTTTCATAGTTTCGTTTCGCTGTGGTCGTTGGTGCTTTTCAGGTCCGATTCCCCCGTAAATATTCTCTCTTTTTTTGTATCATACGTCGCACTCGGAGTCACTGGAGGTCACGGACAGGATGGACGTGCCCGTGTCCACGCGTTCTGTCATGCTGGACACGCTGGTGGTGGGGCTGGCCGCGGTGGAGGGCGACTCGGCCGAGCTGTGCGGGGTGCAGCCGGACTCTGAAAGGGACCGCATACCGTTCTGTCCTATTGCTTGGTGCTGGAGCCTGGAGCAGAGAAAGCGAGAAAACGGCGTGACGATTAGAGCCGCGCTGAATGGTTTACACACACAGCACCCACTTACAGCGAGCATGCACGGCGACATGCGACACTTTCACACGCAATCCGTTCCTGTCACTCTTCAGACCATAACACGCACGCATCAACAGAGACGCGCAAATCTTTTATTATCTTTGTATTCTGCAAAAACCGAAAGCGATTTATCGAACCAGATAAACGCAGAATGATTTTCTATATTTATTATATTATATATATTATATATTATATATATTATATTATAGTAAAGTGTCTACTACCCCATGTTTATATTGCACATATAGCTTTTTTTGTACATATCTTTAAATATTGAAATTTTAAAAACATTTACATTACCATATCTATTTTGTCAGATATTGTAATGTCAGGTTTAATATATATATACGTTTGCAAAAAAAAAAAACAATTTAATCATTGTCACTATTCTAACTAGCTTTACTATACTTTTACTATTACTACTTATTCGCTCACTATAGTAATACTTATATATATATATATATATTGCAGTTAACAAAACATTTCAGGCGTGTGACAGAGCATTTTATTGCGCTGTGTGTAATAAAGAAAAGTTCAGGATGCGTCCACGACATTTTCTCTCGTACAGAACCGCGTTTTCAGCAGAAATAAGGCAGTAAATAACAGCTCGTTATTTTGGAAAGATTTTTTGCGATAATGGCGAAGCGTGTGCAGGGCTCCGCCCGTAAGGCTGCGTCGTCGCCGTTTCCGCGTTTTCTGTCTGGTTTGGTTTTGTTTTTGTTTTGTTTTTGTCTGTTTGTTTGATTGATTGATTGATTGATTGATTGATTGATTGTTTTATGCTCACCGGTTTTTGGCCGCCGCGGCTCTGTCCCGTTGCCTCCGGTTTTTAAACCAGTTCCCGACCTGTGTAGGAGTGAGTCCGGTGGCTTGCGCCAGTTCCCTTTTCTTGCTGGGGTTGGGATAGGGGTCCTGGAGGTACCACTCCCGTAACAGGCTCCGCGTGCGCTCCTTGAAACAGTGCGTCTTCTGCTCCCCGTCCCAGATGGTCCTGGGCAGCGGAAACTTCTTCCGCACCCGGTACTTATCGACCGGTCCCAGCGGGCGCCCGCGGAGCTTCTCGGCCTCCTGGTAGTGCGCCTCCAGCCACATGGCCTGAAGTTTGCCGTGGGAGTCCTTGGTGAACTTGTGGTTCTCCAGGATGTGGTAGAGGTCGCGGAAGTTGCCGGTGTGGAACGCCACGACGGCGCGCGCGCGCAGGATGGACTCATGCTTGTTGATGGCCTCGCACGCGCCCGGGGCCACCGGCAGCGACCAGAGGAAGCGTCCCAGCCGCTCGATGTCCCCGGTCTCCTCCAGCGTCTCGCAGACGCTCGCCACCTGCTCCGGCGAGAAGTTGAGGGTCGGTAGCTGAAACATGGACAAGTCTTCGGGGGACCTGGCGCTGGGCGCGCCGCTCGCCACGAGTAAGGGGCGATCGGCGAAGTTCGGCAGGAAGAAATGGGAGGGATAAAGCTCTAAAGGGGATCTGAACACCATGGAAATGACCTGAGAGAGGAGAGAGAACTATCAAGGAAAAGAGAGGACGAGTAAAAAGATGGAAGGATTCAATAGCGTCCGCCTAATGACACCAGCCTCATAATATCTTCCCCTAAATCCGCCGTGAGTGCAGCATTGAAATATTTTGTTTCGCTTTTCTATTGGTCTCCTCGGTGTCGTTGTGGGGTTGCCATGGCAGCCCTGCCAATCACTGTCAAGCGTGCCAATCATTAGCCAGTACGTAGAGGCTTTCACCACTCCGCTCCGCGCGCGGGGGGTTATCAGGAGCTCCGATCTCCACGCGTCCGCCCTCCCTCCCGCCACGGACCCGGAGCCGGGCTCGGCTCGCCTGTTTGTTTGAATGGAGCGAGCAATTAGTGGGTGGAATATTATTGCGATCTTAACGAGGCTCGTTAGGGCTGAAGAAGATGCGCGGCGGAGGAGCGCGGCGCTGCGTGGGTGCGTGGGCGGGCGGCGGGTAGCCTGTACCAACGCGGGGATCCGCGTTTACACGTCCGGTTTCGGATTTTTTTTTTTTTACTGCGTGATCCTTCACCGTGAAACTAAAACCAGTTTACTTTATATTCGCCTTATTAGCATAATTTGTTCGTTATTTCTCGCGGTGTTCCGTGATGCTCATCCAGGGACCGGGTCCCGGGGACCACGCAGCCCTCCGCCACCAGGGTGGACGAGCGTGTTTTTCCGTGGCTCTTCTTGCTCCGTGACCGGGGAACAATGCGCGTCCAGCCCGCGCCTTAATCCTAATCCGCCTAAACACAAAATCATTTCGGAATCCTGAACGTTTTACTCCGTTCTCGGGTTTTCACGAGTTTTTTTTTCACGCGTTCAATTTCTGTGTTTTTTTCGATCAGAACCTTCGAATGACCTGTAAGTGTGTGTGTTTGTGTTTTAGAGTCGGGCCGGTAGTCTGGCTGGAATTGAACCTGTTGTCCCCTGTCGCAGGAGACCCACGACGTCTTCGGAAAGCGTACCGGAGTGAGAACAGCTTCCTCACCCTCCTGACGCCAGCGGCGCGCGCCCGTGGCCTCCTGACCCTCCAGGTGCTGCTTCCGGGTTCTCTTGCCACGCACGGAGCGGAGGGGTCTGGGTGGGGGGTATTTATGGGGCGCGGGAACCCGGGTATGTTGGTGTGTGTGTGTTGTTGTTTTGCGTCTTTAACGCCGATTAACCCACCGAGAATCGTATCAGCAGCACATTTTCTATACCAGCTTCCTCTCCCATCAGGAGTTAGGTTCAGCGCGCGTGAGACTGGGACCGGTCCGGTGGGGCGTCACGTGGCGTGCTTTAGCCGCGTGAACTGTGAGCGAGCTGCAGGGCGAAGAACTTTATTCCATACACGCACCGCCTGCTGTCCTTCCACCTCTCCACATCTCCTCCCCATCCCAGCTACAAACCTCAGCGCGCGTGGACGGGAACTGCGTGGTCCGGATCGTGTGAGTTTCTGCCCGCCAGTTTAAAGCGAGGCTGCGGTGACTCCGGTGACAGCGCGACGACGTTGTCGGGACGGGACGTCGCGGACAGAAACGATCAATAATAATTCTCTTTATTATATGCATAAGTATAATAAACCGCTAAATACCTAAATAATAACCCAGTGACGCAGCGCAGCTACTACTCACCAGATACACGCGGACAACTTATTATTCGCAGAGAGCAGTGATGTTGTACTCAATTAAGATCTCAATTAAGATTTACTCAATGAAGATCGTCCCCAGCGTCGTGGTATAATAATAAAGATCGGGGACGTGTTTTTTCCGCGGAGAGAAGTTTGCTACTCCGCTGCTGGGATTTTTGTCCTCCACCCTCCTCCTCTTCAGCATTTTTTTTTGTGTGTGTGGTCTCATTAAGTGGGTATCCTGCTAAGTCCGCGGAGTTACTCTGGCGCGGACCAATCAGCGCGTCCGGCCGGCTTGTTAGCGCCAGTTAATGAGGGTTCTCCGCGCGCGCGCTCAATGCGTCGCGTCAACTCGTTACTTCTAATGAAGGCCGCGTAAAAACGCGGGCCCCCTTTCTTCCGGTTCCTCCGAACCCGACGCGGTGTTGGATGGGAGAGGGAGGGAGGGAGGGGCATTCTGACTGAACAAGAGAAAAGGAGGAGAAGGGGAGCTCTCTCCTCTCCTCTTCTCTCTCTCCCTGCGTATAATATGTTCATAGGTGCGTCCACTCTACTTGTGTATGTGTGTGTGTGTGTGTGTGTGTGTGTGTGTGTGTGTGAGAGGGTGTGTGTGTGTGTACTTGTGTGTGTTGGGTTGTGTGAGCACTGTTTCATCACCATGAAATATGAACAGTGTCTGGAATTACTGAATGATGCACAGAACAAAAAAAAAAAAGCACTAAATGAATTCAAACGGTACATAATTAGTGTTTAGTTTTATATAAAAAGAATACAAAAGCATAATGAATATTTATGTTTCATTTGAGTTGTTTTATTTCATGTTATATTAGAGCCTGCGCGCTTTTTATGAAAGTACTTTTGTCGAGTGTGCCGGAGTATTTTGCACGTGCACTACCTGTGTACTGTGTGTAAACTGTGTGTGTGGAGTGTGTACAGTAAAGTGCGTGTACTATGATATGGGCTTTCAGTTGGCTGACCAGGTGAGGGTGAACGCGCGAGGAGTAGAGAATGATGATGATGATGAGGAGGAGGAGGATGGTCACTCTGGCGGAAGTTAACGCGACACAGCTGCACATGTGACGATCCGCGGGGAGCTGTTGGTGGCTCCTCAGGCCAGAAAGTCACATCTAAACTTTACTGCATGAAACCTTGTCGTTACCGTGGTAATTAGAGCATGAAATGGCGCCAGCGCGTGCTGATGCACGCAGTAATAAGATACTGAACATTATTTTTAAAACATGTATGTTAATCATTCCTGTCAACGTCACGTGGTATCACACACACACACACACAGGGACAACTTCTACTAATGTATCGTGGTCAGAACATCCATAAAGGAGCGCAGACTCCTAAATAAAGCAAAATAAACATAATAATCAATTGGTGGATATTTGTAAGGATCTGATGCATTTGAATGCACGCGACGTGTACGTCTCCACTTGCAACGTTTATTTAAAAGTCCTGCTAAATAAATGTGAAACTCATACACACCCACTCGCTCGACTGTGTGTTTTTTTCCGACTCATTTACGCGTCATGAGCTCCTCATATCACACGAACACGCCCTCAAATCTTCTCCCAACTTTTAACATCTGCCATTAATTGCCAGATGAATTATGCATCGTAGCTGCATCATCTGAGAATAATTCCCAGCAGGAGGGCTTTCCCGGGATTTTTTATCGTGGGTTCTGCCAGGATACCCGGTGCGGGATAATGAGTGAAATGCAGCGTTATTCACGGGTGAGCAGGAGCTGTCCAATCGGATTTCTGTCTCCGGTTACGCTGCGCCCGCGGGATCGATACCGGACGTCTGGAGCGCGAGCCGCACCGCTGCAACACGTACAGCCACTTCCGGCCGCCACGCGCGTCAACAGGTAAAATATCTCCAGCAGGAGACAGCAGCCCGATGCCACTAAACCCCTGAGATGGAGACCACTGCCCACTTTATTACAGTGTTTTAATGACCTAAAATTTATTCTCTTATTGTCGATTAATTCGTTATAATTTTTTTCCTGCTAAGATGCATCTTGTGGTAATTTAAAGACTGTAAAACAGAATTAACTAGTCATTTTAATCACTTATTACATTCTCAGTTTTTACAACTTTTTTTATAAAATAATTTGTAAAATATTTATTTGTACACTACAAATTCAGAATTTCATAAGTCTGTATCGCGCACGTAGTCTAATGTTTAATGTAATCGAGCATTTTTAGCATGTTTAAATGATTTGTCCTTTTAACTGTTTCGTTTAATTAACTCTATATATTTTAATTTATGTTCAATGCGACAATATTTTAAAATAGCATTTGCAGTTAGATTTCTTTTGTATTATGGAAAAGAAATATATATTCGATGTTTTGTCTTTGAGAATGTGAGTTAATTATTTTTTTATATAAATTTTTTTTGGTTAATTTGACGTCAAAACAAGTGGTTTGATGCTAGTTTGGGATGTTGCACGTTGTCCATATTTCTCCTATGTTTAATGTACATAAACATTTCGCAAAAGTTCGGGAATTAGCCTGGCAATTAAAAAATGAATCCAACTCTGTGTGGGAGGGGTGCGCGCCACTCATTAATTTTTTATTAAATTCTGAGGAGACCCCGCAGCAGATGCCCGAACGTCGCGACACCATCAAACATTGATGACGGACAGCTGTGGCTCGCCGGGCTCCTCCGTCGCCGATCCCAGATCCCCGATCCCCGCAGCCGTGCGCGCGCACGCGGTGGCGCGCAGAGGCAATGGGAAGTTATTGGGAGGCAGGCGGTTCACGGCGAGGTTAAAGACACTGTTGATATCTTTTTTTTCTGTTGTTTGCTTTTTTCAGACGAAAATAAAAGCCACCTTCCTTCCCCTCACCAGGCCGGACAGGAAAATGGTTCGCTCTGTCCAGAATTTACCTCACGTTCGAAATGGAAACATATTTCATATGTTATTATTATTATTATTCTAACTATTAACATGTTGTATTGGTAAAATTAAATATTGCCTACAAATAAACTTTATTCTCAATTGACCTGCCTGGATTAAATCTATTTTTCCTTTTGAAACACACATTTGAACAGACACGTGATTGCGAGGGACATGTGTGTTATCAATGATAATCTTTCTAACAATGGTTTCCTGAGCCTAAATCGAACCCTACTGCTAAACAAATCTTCTACTACTTTTTGTTGGATATTCAATGTTTCATAAACAAACAATGAGGACAACCAGAACATCTGTGTATATATATATATATATATATATATATATATATATATATATATATATATATATATATATATATATATATATAGATATATAGATATATATATATATATATATATATATATATATATATATATATATATATATATATATATATATATATATATATATAATCACACACACACACACACAACCAAGACCAATACACAGTCATATTTTGGTGACAAAAGACCAAGTGTGTCACCACTGGTTGCAGTGTGTACACTGTCCACTCCTCTGCTGACACGTGCTGTCTCTGCATGGATGGGGAGGACGATGAGGAGCAGAGCACCTCGTACCCACTTCAAAATTTCAGATTAATACCTTCCAAATACTGTATAGGTGAAACAATCGTAATTTCATTTTCCCCATTGGACTCAATAGGCCATGAAATGAAATTGTGAATTTCAGGTCAGCCTATTTAATGAATCTTAAAGCCTCTAAACGTGCTGTATTTTATAATGTGTCATAAGCCCACCCTTGTTAGCACTTAACCCTTCAATCCAGCTTACATTCACCCGGGTTCGAGTACAGGGTTAAGCTTCATCTTGTTTGTTTCTTTGCTTCCTCTAAAACAGCCTCTGAAGTTTCTATTAAAAGAAGAAGCAGCAGCAATAAATGATTTATCCTGGCGGCGTGGAGCAGCAGCATCATTCAGGAACAACTGTAATAAAAAGATGGGTGGAGGTCAGCACTGGATCTACAGCGTTTGACCCGTCAGGACAATAACACTGTTTGTCAGCCTGTCACTAATCGGATGAGTGAGCTGCCCGCCGGTGGTGTGTGTGTGTATGCCCTGTGCACTGTGCGACATGTCTTCAGGCTGCCCACACGTTACGTGTGTGTGTGTGAGATCCATCAGCTTGCATAGAACATCCATTAGCCTCATTACGTGTGTTTAGTGTGTTTAGCTGCAAAGCATCATAAATGATCACCAGTGTTCCCCTGTCACTCAGTATAAATTTTTGTTGCATTTACAGTAGAAACAGGGCTTTTACAGTAGAAACAGGCTGATCCCCTGTTTGGAATCTGTACACTAAGAAGGTCTTTCCTTTTTAAAAACTTCATAACCCTCATCTGAGTCTGAGAAGAACAGCCAGAGGTGTTGCTTACTTGGTAGAGCTATGTCCACATTTCAACAATGATCTTAGTCTGCACATGATCGAGGTCTGACTACATGTGTGCAGGTAGTCATTTTGACATTAAAGTATGTTGCTATTGTATTCTTATTACTACTTCTAGAGAACTTAATATTTCATTTATTTAGGGGCATATTGCTCTTCTTGAAATATGTGGAAATGTTTTTTTGCTAAATTCTTCTCGAGCAAAAAGTGTGTATGTATGTGTGTAAGGGGAGAACCTCAGTCTTACATTTCCTGACCCTACCAGGCAGGCCGGGATGAACACACCTTACCACACCTTCAGTGGTTCTGCTCACTTTTTCTGGAGAATGTAGAGCAGCCTTACATTTGTGTTCATTGCACATCTTTTACATGATCAGTAATGAAAGTAAATTCTAATTAGCAAACAGCCCTTTCACATTCACAAGATGTGAGGTGTGATGTCTCATGCATAATTCTAGTTCTAAGGTCTCCAGTCAGTGGTGCAGGAGCCAGCTGTCAGTCTACCTGTCTGCTGTTTTGTACATGTGTGTGTGTGTGTGTGTTCTTTCCCTGTTCTCTGTAAGGCTTTTTGATGTCTCACTTTTGCAGACTCTGACAGATGCTGGTGTGGATGTTGGCTGTATCCCACAGGGATGTTTATCTGGAGGTGGTCCAAACACTTGGTCCCTGCATCCTCGATTCCCACTTCCACACTGGGGCGGATCTATGGGCCGGCCAGTAACACAAGCAACAGAGAATGAAACAACAAACTGGCTTCTGTTTGCGGGAGATACGCTGAAGGTGACGTAAGAGTAGTACCCACCACCACCAAGTTTTTTCAGCGGTTAGGATGGCCTTCATTCGTTGATGGCCTGTATCAATGAATATTGTTGAAACAAATACAAATATAATGCCTTTTGAGATTGGCAATTGGAATGTTCCTGTTAATTATACAAAGTCCAACAATATCTGCAGAATTACCACATCCTCTTACATTACATAACTCCTCTTGTAAGTTGCTTTGGATAAAAGTGTCTGCCAAGTACAGCAAAGTAAAGTAAAGTAACAGTGAATGAAAGCAGTTGTATGAACAATGATTTCATGATCAAATGTCTGTCAGTGTTGGTGAAGTTCATTATCAGTTTATGGTTTCATCATGCAGTTACAGCTCTTATCAGACGCACAATTAATTTACCCTCCAGGTACATAACTGGTGCAGTGTTAAAGGTCATAAATTACATACTCCTAATCAAAACACTAATTGCAAGAGAACCTCAAATTATGACACTATGTACAAACATCAACACAGCAGGTACAACACAACTCACCTTGTTGAGTTTTTGGATACACAATGCAATATTGCAGAAGTGTGCACACACACAGCCACGGTCACATATGTACACATATGCAAACATAGACTCAATGTGCATGTACACACACACACAAACGAGGAGCTGTGGGTTGAGCAGGAGGTGAATACGCTTCCCACCGGACCCTTTTGTTGTCTGGGCCACTGATGATATCTGTGTATTGTGGCGGTGACCCCACCAGTCAAGGGGAAGGAGAGTGGAGTCGCTGGCTGCTTGTCATTGTTCCCCATCGTCACTCCGGATTGTTTTGTCATGTTTTCGCCTCCTCCATCGCTGCCCTCCCCAAGCCTGTCCTTGTCCATATCCACTTCCCCCTTAACCCCGCCTGCTCGCCCCCAAAACACAAAACACTTCGCTGTGTAAACGGATCAACTCCGTGTGAGTATGTGTGTGTGTGAGAGAGTGAAACCATCATATTTCAGAGCCCCATTCATGTGCAGAAATAGGGAAAAACGGAAATTGCTCTCTTTTTTTTGTTGTTGTTGCATGACCAGACGCATTCTGATCAATGCCTTATATGATAATGGAGCAGCAGTCGATAACGTCTACCTGGAAACTGTGTTAATGTTTTCTACATTTCTTCTTGGCAAGCACACTATTTCACATGGGAAAAAGTAAATTTGGGGCAAAATACAATTAAGTCAAGACAAACACCGCAAGCGCTTTGCAATGTGATCAGCAGGGTGCGAGTGTGACGAAAAACAAAGTGCTGTTCTGTATAATCCTGTATCTGGCACAGTAATCCCAAATGAAACAAATTCCATAAAAAGGATTAGTCGAGTGTCATAGTGGAACCAGTTAGGAACACTGACGGTAATTTGTAACCTTAGCAACAACTGGAAATGATTATCACAGCCATGTGGGCCGTCTTTGCGGACTGGAGTGGGGTTGCCTGGGCTACAACTACAAGCACTAGCAAAGTTCACAAAATATCGGCTCAGAACAAAGTAGTGGGTTTGAAACACACCGTCTCTGTGGAATGAAGGTGCGGGGCTGTGACCGTGTTCTATAAGAGGAAATGTACACACATCCTACAGGTCAAATCAAAGAGAAGAAACCTCTGAGATGCAAAGTACTTCAGAACATCTGGAGATAAACGTCACATTTTGTTCAATTTCATTGCAACCACATGCTGCCTTTGTAGAAACAGGGCAAGTGCACACTGTCATTAAAGCAAATAATACAACTACATTTTGAAATTACGCTCAGTGCTCTAAAATAATATAGAATTATTTTATTTTATTTCATTTTAAGTAATATGTGACTACTACTACTAATATTATAGAATATAATTGTTATTACTATTATTAGAAGGTTCTAACAATATTGTATTTTTTATCATTTAAGATACATTTTACAATGACTACATTTTACATATTTAAAATGCTTTAAAACGCTATCAAGCAGTTTATGGCAACATCTTTGTGATTGCAGTAAATCTAATATTGTCATTCATGCAGCACTGCAATTTAATTGAGAAAAAAACCCTGTTAAATTGCTAATCATCTGCTGGTGAAATTGAACTGCTCTCTCTTGGAAGATGTTTTGTGAGGAAATGAGCGTGGCTTCGTCCATCAAGTCGAACCACTTTCTGGTGGAGGCTTCTCAAATGGCTCATTGCTTAATCATGTGGAAGTGACGACGGCCCGGCCCAGCTTTCCACCTCTTCTCTCTCCGTCTCTACCCTCGTCCCTCTGCCCGCTCTATTTTCTTTTTTCATTGTAAGTTTGGGGAAGCTATTAGAGCAACAGCAAATGGCTTCACAAGTGACATTTGCTGACATTCAAGGGAGTGCATTTATCAGCGTAGCACTGTTCACCTCGGTGAATGAAATCCATTTGTGCTGGTAGGTCTGACTGGTGGCCTCTCTTCCTTTCTCTCTCTCCCTCTTTCTCTTTTTCTCTCCCTCTTCCCCCGCTAAATTAATGCCCGGCGAATGGGAAATGGCAAGGTGGCGTGTAGCTCCTCAGCTGCTCTCAAATGTCACGCTGGAGAAAACTCTTTAATGGGCTAAGTGTAGCCTTTCCGGCCCCAACTTGTCAGGTAATCAGAAATCTGGGTGACTCGTGGATCGGCACACCACCCTCTCCCATCCCATCTTCCTGTACAGCCCCCACTTGGGTGAATATGCAGACTCTGGCTAATTACTGGGTATACCAATCGGTGAGCAGGAACCGTGAAACAGGTAGATGGCTTTTAAAGAGAAGATAGCGGAGCCGCCATTTCTATACTCACAGCTATGCTTTGCTGCCTGGTTATCATGATTTATACTCTGTGTTCCTGGCTCTGCTCTATAACACACACACACACACACACACACACACACACACTGCATCAGGTCTTGTACACAAAGCTGAGAGCTTTTGTACCTGTAAAAATAACTGGCCATGTGGCCGAAGGAGAATCTGTCTCATAAAATGACATTTGTGATGATGGTGTGTGCAAATAAACAAATACAAAGCAACTGAAAGTGAAAAAACAGAAATGGAATCTGGAATCTACGTGAGAATTTGGCGTGCTAGCATGGTCTCACACCAAGGAGAGTTGTAGATTGGGTTATAAAGGTCCTAAAGACATGCACGCACTCTGACCTGAGTGTGTGGCTGTGTGAGTTTGCGTCTTATTTCTGGCTCGTTCCCATAACCCTGAACAACATAAGGGGCTTATTTTATGCCATTTTAAACTTTTCGTTTTAGCCAGAATGTTATAATCTGTTTGTTTTCCCACAATCCAGAGCCAGTGGCATATGTGTCATTGAAACTTTGTTCTCAACTTTTTTCACTGTACAGAATGACCTGGGTTTTGTTATTTCCTTTTTATTTCTAAATTTGAACCAGTCTAATTAGCCTCTTGGCTGTGAGGATGTTCTAAAACTGGCAAATAACTGTCCTGTGGTTTTTATGTATTATGAAGCTTAGAAAGGTGAATTAGCCACATGAAACAGGCTAATAGAATCATTTCCTCCACCATCTTACCAGATGACTCTGAAAAAGAAAATAAGAAAATTCAATATCACTTTTGAGATCCAGAATTATTAGTTCCCTATTGCAGCTGACACAAATCATCTTTGATCTCATTATTTTTTTTGCTGAAAAAAAAACCCTCAACATCCAGTCAACATCCTGACCTCAATGGGGCTTTTGGCATTGAACTCAGCAGCAGTGTCACCATGGGGACAACAAGGTTACAATTACTGTCTGTGCATCTCTTGTCCCTTGTGCAAATTTAAATTTGCATTTTACAGTTATTCCCATTACATGTTGTTTTATTGTATTCATCATATACTACTTGTCTAGAAGATGGAATAAAACAAAACTTAAAAAGCGTTTATATATTCAATTGTTCTTCTAAAAATTATAATATATTTTTGGCTTATAACTTCATAATCTATAACATTAACCTAAAAGTTACTTTATTAGATAACATTTATGTCTATAAACATATTCAGTGTCACTGAATTCATTTGTTTAATTATAAGTATCTTTAACAGTATCTTTGCATTTTAACATTAAAATTAAGTCCAGAGTAATAACTGGAAAATGTTAGGTGGTGTGCATCACTTCCTAATTAAAATCTCAAATTTCCAACTCAATAATAGCTTATAATGGCCTAAGCCTGGTAACAGTACAGAAGGGTTTTACTGGGGATCTTGTGGACACCTTGCTTTAGCACAGCGCTAGTGATTAAAATGCTAAATGTGGAGGAGGAGCAGCTCAGAGACCCTCTTTCCTGAACAATGGGCAGGTCAAATCCAGGGCTGCACAGAGAGAGCGGCCATTGTTGAAGAGCAGATGAGGGAAGTGGCAGCAATGGCTGGGCATGTTAGACGCCCCCTCCATTCACCAGGAGTTAATAACTCTGTTATATGGGAGATGCAGAGCACACAACAGCACTCTGCCACATCTCACAGTGCACCCACAAAGCATTAGATGTGTGTATTTAAACTAGATCCAAATAACAATTTGTTGGTTCCAAAAATAGTGAAATAAAGCTACAGTCAAGAGATGTTGGTGCTCCTATGACCCTGAAACGGTACAAGAAGTTCTGTTTTGTCTTTTTAAGGACTCTTGATATAGCTTCACTTGATGACTGTGCTGTTCTGTAAATATGAACTTTTAAATTAACTTTTTCAGCCATGAGAATAATATTTGTTGTGTGTCTCTGTTACTTTTTTGGCAGATAACAGCAGCACACTTGCACTCCCTTGTGCACAGGCTTCACAGGTCAGCCTCCAAAGTTTCCTGCTTCCTACCTGAGAGGCTTTGATTTTTTTCTGGCCTGGTAGACTGAGGTTTGCCATTTTCAGTCTGCACATGCTGCAGACAGCCCCGGCATGGTTGTTAATGTCTCCTCTGCCTGGGGAAGCATGTGGCCACATTCATCAAATGGCCTCTGTTGATAAGCAGCTTTGGTGCTGCTAAGCACATGGACCTGGGGCCGGAGTGTGTTTGAATAGGTCTGACCTGTCATGTCAGAAGGAGCTGAGGAGTGATAAGTGCATGCAGCCTGGCTGGGATACACTCACAGTTGTGGAGGGTCAGTGTTGCAATGTCACCAAGACAACATTAACATCATAAACACAAACAAAAGAACACACACCCTCAACATCATATGTAAATGTGTATGTACGTGTATGGCTGGACTGTGTTATTTGACTGTGAGTGAATGTCTATTTCCCATAATTAGAAAGTTACTGCCAAGGTGCCCCTGAGGTCCCCTTGGTCAAGGTACCATCCCCACACACTGGTCCCCAGGTGCATTCATGGCTGCCCACTGCTCACCAAATGCAGGGGACACATTTTGTTGTGTGAACGTGTGCTGTGCTGCAGTGTTTTACAATGACAGAACAATCGCTTTCATTGTACTTTAAGCCATCAATCAATTTGCTGTGACAAATGTGTTGAACAAGTATATATTGAACAAGAGAGATTCCCCAAGCAAGATTTTTGGTGGCACCCACAGAATGCGGCCTTCTTGCTTTTTACGCCTTCCTGGGTGACACTTGGTGTTGTAAACAGTGACACTGAGAGTGTGTTCCACTTTTTACAGTGCTTGCACATGAATGCTGAATGGCGTTTTACCACTAAGCGGTGTAAAAACAACCTTGTGGAGGGTTGAAAAGCATACTTATGCTGTGTTCTTGCAACAAAAGCCATTTTTACAGCATTATCTTTAAACGCATGGTCTTGTTCTTTTCATATTAAGACATATTAATGCCAACTAGTTTTAATTAACACTTAATTTTTTTCCACCGTTTATGGCGCCCCCTGGAAGGATAGCGCCCTTAGCATTTGCCTATGTTGTCTATGCCACGGACCAGCCCTGATCTTAATTGTGCTGATATGTGAAGCCCATCTACATGTCCTATATAAATCTCTACTATGATAGATGCCTTTCACTGAACCTGAACCTTTTGTACAGCACTGTAGGTCTCAAAGCACGAGGGGTGGAGGCCATGGGTTTGACCTTTGCTATGACCCCCATCCCCCTCTTTCTCTGAAGCACTTGCACACTCCTGTACAGTCCATTCAACATCAGCAGTCTGCACATCCCCCTAGACACCCAGCCTGAAAAGTGCATTTCCATGTAAAAACACTGAGGTGTGTGCGTGTATGTGTGCTTCATTCATCCCCTCATCTGTTTCTCAGTGTCCCTATCTCCCATTATGATATCATGAAATGCTAAATAAACTGCCCCCCTCTCTGCATTCTGTGAGTGCTGCTGCTGCTGTGTACTGCCTTTCTATTAATGCTACAGGCAACGATCACAAGAGCTTCTCTGTTTAATGGGGAAAATCCATCTCTGATGTTTTTTTCCCTCCTCAATAACTAATTAATTTAGCAACAAAATACAAGAAGGCCAGGACACTTAAACAGGGTTAAAAGGCAGTCAGATAAGATTTCCTAAAAGTCCATCCTTAATGGTCTTATCTGCCACGAACGCACTTCAAAACCGAAGAGGGAGGCGGGTTTTTCAAAGGCCGCAATATAACAATTATAATTATTTTTCATACTCAGGAAGGGCCTAATTAATGACTAATCTTGAACTTGGAGGGCAGCAAAACGTATCTCTGATGGGGATGGATAATGAGGAGATGGTGCTGCCGAGACGCATGGCCTCATTCTTATTACCAAGGCCAAGGCCAAAGCCACGTCCTGGTCTGTTAGATGTTATTGCCAGTCAGAGGGCAATCAAGTCTGTGATAATTTGTGATAATTCCCTCTCGTTATATTAATTTCTCCTGTTTGGAGAGTCACCCGTTTAATGATATGTCCTCTTTGCCAAGTGCATGGGTCTGTATGTTGAGTCTGCTTGGTATGTCGTCTTTCAGAAGAGCTTGTGGAAGTTAAAGTGTGTTTGTGTGTGTCATTATTTTCTATAACTTCCAGTCATTAGGTTACACGACCATTCTAGTGAATGGTGAAGGTTAAACCTTGTAGGGTGATAAAAAATGTGATACTGAATGATAATTGTGTGCATCAAGCCATCAGTCAGTTCTCAGTGTCAGATGGGTTGAACAGGTAGTGGTAAAAAGATATATAGTTATCCTGCTCTGATTCTAATTCTGACTACAGACATTTTACTGAAACTATTATTATGACCCCGACATTTGAAGCACTCTACAGTCATAGGATCTCGACAGCAATCTTTGAGTATCTTTTTGAGAATGCCAAACTTTAAATGGACGGAGGGGGGCAGTCCTTTTTACACCCCTCCTCCCTGTGGCATGGCAGGGACTGGCTTGGGGCCTGGGTGTGTAGGGGCCGGTTCTTGATGGACCCTAGGGGCTCCATCAGGGTTAGCAATCTGGTGCATTCGGCTCCCTGAAACCTCTGTCCTTTTAACGATAGGACAGGACCAAAAAAAACTTTGAATGATAAAATATTCATTTTCAAGAACTTGTGGACTACTTATACAGTCGGGCAAAAAGTATTTTGTCAGCCACCAATTGTGCAAGTTCTCCCACTTAAAAATATTTCTCACAAAATGAGAAAAAATACATAAAATCACATCCTCTGATTTTTTAAAGAATTTATTTGCAAATTATGGTGGAAAATTAGTATTTTGTCTCTAACAAAAGTTAAATTCAATACTTTGTTGGTAATGACGGAGGTCAAACGTTTTCTGTAAGGTGTTCACACGTTTTCTGTAAGGTGTTCACACACTGTTGCTGTTGCTGTTTTGGCCCATTCTTCCATGCAGATCTCCTCTAGAGCAGTTAACACGGACTGGGTAACTCCCTCCAAAGATTTTCTATGGGGTTGATATCTGGAGACTGGCTAGGTCACTCCAGAACCTTGAAATGCTTCTTACGAAGCCACTCCTTCGTTGCCCGGGCGGTGTGTTTGGGATCATTGTCATGCTGAAAGACCCAGCCATGTTTCATCTTCAATCCCCTTGCTGATGGAAGGAGGTTTTTACTCAAAATCTCATGATACATGGCCCCATTCATTCTTTCCTTTACACGGATCAGTCGTCCGAAAAACACCCCCAAAGCATGATGTTTCCACCCCATACTTCACATTAGGTATGGTGTTCTTTGGATGCAACTCAGCATTCTTTCTCCTCCAAACATGACAAATAGAGTTTTTACCAAAAAGTTCTATTTTGGTTTCATCGGACCATATGACATTCTCCCAATCCTCTTCTGGATCATCCAGATGCTCTCTAGCAAACTTCAGACGGTCCCAGACATGTACTGGCTTAAGCAGGGGAACACGTCTGCCACTGCAGGATTTGAGTCCCATGCGCCATAGTGTGTTACCGATGGTAGCCTTTGTTACTTTGCTCCCAGCTCTTTGCAGGTCATTCACTAGACCCCCCATGTGGTTCTGGGATTTTTGATAACCGTTCTTGTAATCATTTTGACCCCATGGGGTGAGATCTTGCGTGGAGCCCCACATCGAGGGAGATTAACAGTGGTCTTGTATGTCTTCCATTACTACATTTCGTTGCCCTGTACTTGTACATGTGTAATGACAATAAAGTTGAATCTAATTTTCTAATAATTGCTCCCACAGTTGATTTCTTCACACCAAGCTACTTATTGCAGATTCAGTCTACAGTCTTTGTTTCTGGTGTCCTTACATGGCTCTTTGGTCTTGGCCATAGTGGAGTTTGGAGTGTGACAGTTTGAGGTTGTGGACAGGTGTCCTTTATACTGATAATGAGTTCAAACAGGTGCCATTAATACAGGTAATGAGTGCAGGACAGAGGAGCCTTTTACACAAGAAGTTATAGGTCTGTGAGAATCACAGTGACCAAATACTAATTTTCCACCATAATTTGCAAATAAATTCTTTAAAAATCAGAGGATGTTATTTTCTGGATATTTTTTCTCATTTTGTGTTTCATAGTTGAGTGTCATGATCCAGACCGGCAGGGGTAACTCCGGATCCGGAGTTCGGACCGGAGTTTCATGTTTATCTTGTGTAATGTTCACTGGTCGTGTTCACCTGTTGTATATTTATATAATTGTATAAAGCTATCCTGTTCATGTCTGATCGCCGACAGGTCATTGCGTGTTGATGTTCCCTGTTGTGCGTATGCGTCCTCCTTCCTCGCCATGTCCAGCCCAACGTGACATTGAGGTATACCTATGATGAAAATTACAGCCTCTCTCATCTTTTTACATGGGAGAACTTGCACAATTGGTGGCTGACTAAATACTTTTTTTGTCCCACTGTATGTCCAGCGCACAGCTGGGGGTAGTAATGACAATTGAGGGCATCCTTTGACAGAACAAAATGCTCTGTTTTAATCTGAGCTGGAATGCAGGGCGTGAGAGATGAATGATCCCAACACACACACACACACACACACACACAAGCATTTCATGTAATTAGCCAAAGTGTTTCCTAAAAGCACCGTCAATCAAAATCACACACTCTTGGCTCAGGTAATCTGGGAGAGGCCAGATGTTTGTGTTTATCTGTGAATATCAGCTTTACTATTGCTTGTGTGTGTGTGAGTGTGTGTGCTTATTTGTATTTGTTCTCTTCTCTAGGTTCAAATAAATAAATAAAAATAAAATTTAGCTGTGTACTGCTGTGTGTGTGATTGTGTGTGTGTGTTTTTCACCATCCTGCATGAGTTTCAGGTTCTGGCTTGTGCATGTCTGGGCAGAGTTGCTGCTGAGTGTCTCTCACTGCACAATGAGAGGGGATTTGATTTAATTTCTCTCCCTTTTACACAGAGGTTGACGATAAAGCACGAAAGCGGGAAATGAGATTACAGCTCAAATCCACCTCAGAATTGTAGGTGCTGCCTTGGGGGCGTCTTGAGGCTCCTGAACAAACCCACGGCTGTCGACATGCTGTTCACACTCTGATCTGGGATCAGTGCATCTTAGTCCTCCTCCCAGCCCAGCGTTACTCCGACATCAGCTTGTTGAAACTGACCTGAGGTTAGAATCTCTCAAGAGTGAGAATGAGTGACAATTTGAAGCACAGACAGGAGCCCTGGGCTTAATTGCTTTGTTGTATGCCGTATGCATAAAGCCACCCTGTCATAGATACATGTTCACGTTGTAAGAAATAAAGCACGGTACTGAGTAATATTCAGTATATGCCTTCATGCTTCAAAGCTGGATCCAGGATTCAAAGTCACAACAAACTGCATCTTATATCATGTTACTTTAGAACAGCTGTTTTTTCCTAAATATTAATATGTACATATTAAAAGAAAAATAGGATCACGATGATACCAAAGTGTAGTTCTGAAAAACACAGTGTGGTCAAAATGTCAAGAGGTCTTGGAGCACTAAATGTTATTTTGCATTGTTAGATAAATTCATTGTAAAGTAGCAAATTTCACATGAAATTACTTGCTAAAGCTGCAAAACCCTATGTTCTCCCAACAATACGTGTGACTGCACCAAAAGCTGAAAATTTGCAACTGTGACCTTTAGTGCAACCAAGAAAAGCTGGTCGGGGTCAAAAAGATTTATTACATCATTACATTAGATTATTGACAAATAAACAGCCCAGGATCTTGAATTCTTCTTCATTGTCTACAGATTTTGACACTTACATCATCAGAAAGAGGAGCAGAGCTCTAAATATAATATGAATAAATAAAGTGCTATCTGACCCCAAAGATGGATTTTTTTTGTTGCATTAAGATTTAACTACTGCCCACAGTATTATCCTGTATTATACTCATTATTTACCTACCAAATATAGTACAGAAAAGGTTTTATACCATATGCATCCACACTGTGCAAATGACCATACATGACATTAATAAATACAAGTGTCTAGATGCCCGGACGCCATTCATTCCCAAAACCCCCAAATCTCTAGCGTGTGTCCGATATTTCCCGTCCACTCCCTCAGGATGATTGCTGCGTTCTAAGCACGGGCTGCTGGCTGTTATTCTTTCCACAAATGAAACTGGGGGAAGTTGTGGTAAATTACATTGCCAATTCAAATCCACAACCATAATGCATCTCATTCACCACGTCGCCCCTGCAGTTATCTGTGTCCAGCAGACCAGTCTAGCATGCTATGTCAACGTCCTATTGAAAAGAAGCACAAAGTTTAGCTAGCAACACTGCCCTGGGCTATGTGTGTATGTGTGTATGTGTGTGCGTGTGCGTGTGCGTGTGTGTTAGAAATGAAAAATTCATCATTCCTGCCTCACGAGTCACCGGGACGTTTTAATTCGTGCAGGAAAGAGGCCGTGTCGGAGGCCGTGCCGCGTTCTAATTAAACCGATACAGCTCTCGGAATTGACGCGTACAGCGCTGCTGTTGTCATCCACCTGCTTTGCTCATCTTGAAACTATTTGAAAATCAATTATCTCAACAAACCAGCTGTAAGGACTGTGTGCCAGCCACTTACTCCTGAAGTGAATAACTTATTTGAAATTCATTACGCCGTTGAGCGTCTGGGCCCTCCAAGAGGTGCTTTTTTTTTCACTGCATTTTTATTTATTATTTTTAACCTCTGACTAGTCCATTCAACCCTCCCACTAGTCTCACATAGACACGAAAACACACACACACAGACACACCATGCTGCCCCATTGCTCTCCTCTCTCTTCCTTAACATGAGCGATTGTCATGCAATTTTAACCAGCTCAGCGCCTGCATCCCCCCGCCGTCACCATGCGCGCAGGGGCTTGATTGGCTTCTTTCATTTATTTATCGTATGCTAATCAGCAAACTCCCAGAGATGCTTCCCCTTTCACATGTATATTGATGACAAGTGTGCAAGAGGTAGTGTGTGTGTGTGTGTGTGTGTGTGTGTGTGTGTGTGTGTGTGTAGAAATCGATGGGGGCTTAAGTAGATTGTTCTAAACATTATCCCTGCACAGTCAGAGTGACCGAGCATTAACATAGACTTTTTTTTGGCTGAAGTTGACCTGGGGGAAGTCTGCAGATAGGCAGCTTTGGTGTATCTTGTATGTGTGTCTTTAGCCTCAACATTAAAGTCATGGACAGGTGAAGTGAATAATATTGATTACCTGGTTACAATGGTACCTGTCAGTAGGTGGATCTATAAGGCAGCGAGTGAACAGTCAATTCTCCGACCAGATTGTGATGACTGGATCAGAGCTTCTCCAAAACAGTCCCATATACTGCATACATTATGTCCTATAAATGGGCACCTGAGTGTCAGAATTGGGTGGTAACCTGGTTCATGAACAATTTTAATTATAGATTGTGTGAAAAGCAGGGTCAGTGTGTTTAATTTACCGGGGGAAGTAAGGAAATGTAATGCACTATGGGAAACAACAACACGCATTCATGTTGATGTTGATATATTCAGGACCTAGATTCAGCCAGATTCATTTTGTGAATTTGTATTATTCACTAAAATGATTTTGTGATGTGAAGTGTATTTTTTAACAACATGTACCATGGAATTAAAACTTTAAAAAGTCAACATTGTGCATACTTATTTCTGAGTAATCAGAATTTTTTGTTAGAAACTCAGTTAATTTTACGTTTAAGTTAAACCATAAAGCAGGATATCACAAAAAGAAACAATCTTCTGCTAGACAGGGGCTAACAGAGTTAAAACTCTATGAATAATAATCTAGGTGTCCTCTAGAACTGAGTACACAAGCAACATCACCATCAGAACAACCCCTGTTTCACTAGATTTTAAATTGTGTGGTATCGCCAAGGAGCATTCTGGGAAGCTCCGCCCCTACAGTCCTCTAACTTGTTTTATTTTGTAAAGTGGACAAAATGGCTTAAAGATGGCTCCCTGTAACTTTGCACTGAAACTCTTAAGTAAAATGAACAAAATGATAACCATTTAAAATGTTTTTGTTGAATGAACAAAATTTTATTTTATTGATTTCTTAATTCATCTTTATAACATTAATAACATAACAATAATTTAACTAACTTTTAGCAATTCGGCTTTTTTACATTGTAGATGTAATCTGACTTATTTTTTCTGAAAATTACATCCAGACCTGGATGTTTTTTGTGAGAATTGTCTACCATCTTGCAACAATCCCCATAGTCCAGACATATAAAGAATATTGAAGATTTAACCTTTAGAAAGTTAGAAAGTTCTTCAACAAAGAATTAGTTTAAGGGTGTCCACACTTAAGAAACTAGTTTATTACCAGCTTTATATTTTTCTATTTTTCCAATTGGTTGAATTGTTTTGGTTAGAGGTCACATTAAATGTGAGAAAATTCTGAGATGATTGATTGTGGTTTCATTTTTTTAATCACTTGCATTTAACCTGGAGTGTGTACAATTTTATATGTACATGTGTGTGGTTGAGAAGAGGCTGCTCATAGCTGCCTGATGGATGGGAGGGGATGTGAAAGTGAGTTGATTCAGTGCTGGTCTCGATGTAGACCAACCCTGGACAAGGTCTTGCTCCTCCCCCATTCTCTTTCCCTCTAAGCCTTTCACACAGGATCAGGCATCTGGGAGAGTGTGTGTGTAGGGTAGTGTGTTATCAGTGAGTCGTGCTGACGTGCCTGTCATGCCCGTCCAGCCACAGTCAGAGCGTGGCAGGAGGTGTCATATCCACACTCTGCAGATTTTTGTGCCACCAGCTGCAGGAACAGGGGCTGCTTTCGAGAAACATGATTGGTGTTGAGCAGCTGACTGGTGTGTGTTTATGTGTGTGTTCTGTGTGCATGTCTACATACATGTGTGTGTTGAATGTGTAGAAAGCACATCGTTTCATTATGTGAGGTCAGGTAAATGGCATTTAGTGTCTTCATACAGGCACACACACACACACAAATGCTCTCCAGCACTTGGTGACTTGTAATGTCGACTCTGGACAAAAAGGCTGCACTCTTTGCCACTTCAGGCCCTTTGTGTGATGTAACCCATGGCAACCTGGCAGTTGACTTTCGTGTCTGGTTGAAGTCTACATTTAATGTGCACATTATTGTGTTTTCTCTGTCAGTTTGAGTGTGTGTTCTGTACAGTATGCATCACTTCCTGTCTGTTTATTAATCAATTGAATTTTTTTCATGTGTGTATTTAAGTGAAAAAAACTAATATTGTATGTGATATTTTATATACATGCATGAAAATTAACTGCATGTACAGAAAATGCATTAATATGCATTAATGTGCACATATGTATGGATTTGTTTATTTGAGTATTATTATTTGTGTATTAATTTAATTGGGTCTGTCAGGAAGACAGACCATTTATTATTGTGCTGAGAATGGCAAAAATGAACATTAAAGAATGTTAAAGACCGCCACGCGAAGACCGTCAAACGTAAAGAAACAACGGAGTGGTCAGGCCGAAGGCCTGACCACTCCGCACACGATGATATATTTTTTGTTTTGGTAGGTCGTACGGCCCGGCCACAAATCGGGTTAAAACGTGTAAAAAGTACCGTTTACCATCGTGCCGGGAACGCGTTTTTGGCTCCCTGAGGCTAACCGTTGAAGCTAGCGACCCGAAAATCGAGGCGAGGCCGAAGGCCTCGCCGAGTCTTACGATCCGACGTATGGGACGAGTCGGTGGCACCAACGGGGGTTTGGAAAACCCGGGAAAAGCCGGAAAACCGGGAAAAAGGCAATAAACGGACACGTCTTACGTCCAAGGCCGCCACGATAAGACCGTGAAACGCACAGAAACAACGGAGTGGTCAGGCCGAAGGCCTGACCACTCCGCACACGATGATATATTTTTTGTTTTGGTAGGTCGCACGGCCCGCCCACAAATCGGGTTCAAAGCGTAAAAAGTGCGGTTTACTGTTGCGCAGAGGAAGAGGTTTTCAGCTCCCTGTGACCAGCCATAAAAGCTAGAGACACGGGAGTCGAGGCGAGGCCGAAGGCCTCGCCGAGACACACGATCTGACATATTGGATGTGTTGCTACCGCCAACAGTGGTCAGGAAAACATGGGAAATAGGGAAGGAGGCCAAAAAGGCCATGTCTCGCATTTGTGGCTGCCACGCTAAGGCCGTGAGACGCACAAAACAAACGGAGAGGTCAGGCCGAAGGCCTGACCTCTCCACACACAATGACGTATTGGTTGCTTCTTTGGGGATTACAGGAGGGCCACAAATCGCGTCCAAAACATTAAAAGTGTGAAAAAATCTGGTTTCCAAGAATTTGCGATGAAACGCTTCACAGCACACACACGACTCTCGTATCAAATCGTGCGGCTTGTCGTTACGCACGGTTTGACGTATGGCTCGGCTCGGCCGGATTTACGGTCCGCGCGCAATTAGCCAAAAAGCGTTTTCGGAACGCGTTTATTATTCTAGCCCAAAATTGGACTTTTTTTGAGTTTGTGTCAAGACGGTTTGACATACAAAGAAGATATTGATGTCGTCTCGTAGATCTCGCCAAGGCCGACGATTTGACGTATGGTTTATCGCCGTCTGACTTACGGATCATGCACAAATTTGGGAAAACAAAAAAGTGTAAATGCGCGAAAAAAGTTTATTTATTTATTATTTATTATTTCAGCCTTTTTTCGGCAATTAATGCGGGTCGTACCGAAGCACGCACACCCGCGTGTTATATATCAAAAATTAGAGCTTTGTTGCGTGAGGTGTGCTATTACTTTTATAAGCGATCGGACTGGGCCTGGCCGAGCTATTAACGCTGAAACAGGGTCATTTCCCATTGGAATGTATTGATCGCTAATTTTAGCATTGGTAGCATTTGTAAAAAAAAACTTCTTTGAAGTGATACTGCAGTACCACATTAAAGAATTCCCATTTTACAAATTACATGCCCGCGGCTGTGACCAATGCCCGGACAGACCCATCAAAATTTCCCCTGGGGATTTTTGTTTCTAGTATTACTATTATAATTAATTTCTGAATGTGTGTAGGTATTTATTTTTTATATATTTATTTTTAACTCTTAGGCTGTGGGCAGCACAGCCTCTGGCAGAGCAGTGCAGCCTTTGTAAAACAGGGTCAAATTGCCTTTCTGTCTACATAATCTGCACATCGTTGGGAAATTACCTGAGCCGTGAGTAAGTGAGTGCTTGCAATTTTTCTCCGTCCGCAGTTGACTGATGAGGATACCACTTGAATTACTTCATTCTTGAGTTTGATGAACACATAAACATGGCTGGCTCTGCGGAGAGGGGACAGAATTTACATGTAGAAAGTATATGACTGGATAATCAATTAAGAGCCACAATAGATCATGCTGAAGTACAGCAGGTGTCTTTCAGCCACGGGTTGGGCTCTGAATGGCTCATGAAAAATTGGCTTGATCAATAGTGACACTGCTTAATAGAAGAGGGTAAATTATATGATCAATGTTTAGGATCTCTGGGTCTGCGTGTGAGTGTGTATTGTACATATAATCACAGGGATCCAAAGGTCCACAGTGAAAACCTGGTGTCAACCTGGAAAAGTATAGGACAATTTTAAATGCAAAACAATCAGGTGCAAAATGAATTATTTCTGGCTAATTAGTCAGATGCATGTAATTTTCTGACACTGACCTTTTGTAAATCATGACTCTATGGGTTGGGCTTTGGAACTTTACTCAATATGAGATCATCATCACATTTCACATTTTCTCTATCAACATTTTAAATATAACTTGCAGTTAGTATTTGTAATTTACTACATTAATATTTTAGCTATGAAATAATAAAGAGAAGCAGGTTGTGGTGCACATTTCCTAGATATAAAGACCAAACAAGACATTAAAAATGTAATATCAGCCTCTACCAGAATGTCTTTGGGCCAATAGAGGCGATGTAGATGAGCTGGGCGGTCTAGAATAAAATACACGCACACACACACACACACACACAGTCTAATAATAATAATAATAAGAAGAAGAAGAAGAAGTCTCCGTCTCCATAACCTCGCTCCTGGGTCACCTCACGCCCTGGACAGCGAGGCACAACCATCATCCTGCGAGTCAGCGATTGTCTGGCATGCTGCCCCGCCCCCGCCCTCCTCTAGTGCTCTCATCATTCTTTGAGCCTGATTTGTTTTTATGTTTGTTCACCTTTCATTCTCATCACATGACAGAGCTGGGTGCTCTCGGTAAGGCTAAGCAAGCGAGACGAGGTGGGAGGAGGAGGAAGAAAAAAGAGATGGAGAGACGCAGAGAGAATGACACAAAGAGAGCTTGTCACACTCACTTAGGGATGAAATATTAAAGTCTGCAGCCAGGTTATAATTTTCTTGGCAAAAAGAGAAAATGTATCTCATCTTTTCCTCTCTACCTATCTAAATATATTTCTTCCTCTCATTCTCCTTCTCACTGTCTCTCGTTCTTCTTATCTTTGAAGACAAAGAATTTTAATTACTGCTATCTTAAACCAAGACCTCTGGGTTGTTGCAGGTGTTCTTTCAATAACTTGAATAATTTACTAATAATTGTGTTCTCTTTCCAGACAAAGGGAATGAGTAAACGTCTGTGTCATCTACCTTCCTGTACTCTATTGTAATATTAAAAGTCACCCTGACTCAGACGCTACCATAAACCTCAATAAAACTATTTTTGTGGAATTGGGACAATCCTTGTTCTGTGAATTAGTTGCCTAAAAATTACTTAGTCTTTGTGTTGTGTGTTAATGTGTGTGAGAGAGGTTGAGATGGTGTGGGATGGCAGTAGTTCACCTCTACCTACAGGAGGGACAACACTCATCCTCTACACACACACACACACACACACACACAGTCATTCTTTTTCTCACCCCCACCTCACTAGCTCTCGCACTCTCTCACATACACACACTCAAGAAAATCTGCCAGCTGATGGGAATTTTACTATGGTAAAATGGTCATTGCCTCATTAGGAATTTGCCAGTAGTGGTGTTTCCACAGTCAGAACTGTTTGGCTCAGTGATCGCTGAGTAATGTCTGGGTTAGACAGAGCAGCCTGACTCATCAAGGCCACTCAGCCAACTGCAGTTTATTCTCCTCGTCCTTAGAGCAGTCAGGTCAGAAGACAGGGAGAGGACCCTACTGTCTAGATAGCATTTGAAAGGATGTGTCACTTTCATCCAGTCTGCTGCTCCTGGCAACTACATAACCATACAAATGCACAAACAGATCTGTTTTTTTATCTACAGTATAGGCCAAAAGTTTCGACACACCTTCTCATTCAATGTGTTTTCTTTATTTTTATGACCATTTACATTGGTAGATGCTCACTGAACGCATCAAAACTATGAATGAACACATGTGGAGTTATGTACTTAACAAAAAGTGGAGACCTGGCCTCCACAGGACCTACATTTACATGTACATTTACAGCATTTATCAGACGCCCTTATCCAGAGTGGAATTTGAACCCGGGTCTTCTGGTTCATAGACGAGTGTGTTACCCACTAGGCTACTACCACCCTACACCCTACCTGAACCCAATCGAGATAGTTTTGGGTGAGCTGGACCGCAGAGTGAAGGCAAAGGGGCCAACAAGTGCTAAACACCTCTGGGAACTCCTTCAAGACTGTTGGAAAACCATTTCAGGTGACGACCTCTTGAAGCTCATCGAGAGAATTCCAAGAGTGTGCAAAGCAGTAATCAGAGCAAAGGGCGGCTATTTTGAAGAAACTAGAATAAAAAACATTTTCTACTATCATACTGCCAGCTGTAGTTACTGTAAAGTTTGAGTCAGTCAGAGTCAGACTTACGTCGTATCTGACCAAATCGATTCTTCAAATTCATCTTAATGACAAAAAAACTGAGAAGGAGGAAAACCACCTGTCAGTCTGCTTCCGCTTTGCTGGGCGCCACACAAACTCACACTTCAGCATGAGATGACAGGACTGGGCTTCACAAAAAACTTCTTTGAACTATCACTTGCCATCTGACAACGCTGTTGTAATTCAGTTGTTTTCACCCTCAAAAACACTGCACGTCTATATTTAGTGACAATGTTTTCAATCTGTTAAGAGATCGGCTTCAGTATTTTTTTCATGGCTGGTTATCTTAAATCTTGCATTGGTTACTTTGTTCTTTTTGTACTGTACTGTATTTGTAAGCGTGAAATAATTTTATAACGAGCATATTTAAAGTAGAATTCAAGAAAGTTCTGGGTCGCCATATCACTTCCTGCCGTTCCTCTGGCAGGATAAAACCCGGGCTAACACGGGGAAAGCATGCAAACACAAGGTTCAAGGCGGGATTCAAACTCTCAACCTTATAGGTGTGAAGCCACATTGCCGAGCGATGTACAACGTTGTGGCCAGTGTTAAATTCAGTAATAAAAAAAAAAAAAAAGTCGTGTGCATCAGGAAAACTGGGATGAAATATGTGTGTATAAATTGGCTCTCAATAAGAGATGAACTGGTTTAGAATCAGCAGAGACCTGTGCTGGAGCCTGTCTGCTTCATTAAATTGGTTTAATGTCATCTGCGGTGATTATACACTGTTCTGGTTTCTGGCTGTGTTTTGTGTGTGTGATTTGTTGCACAGCGGTGGCTATTTTAAGACAATCAAATATGATCTCTTCCCTGTAATCTTGGTTTAGAGTAGATTGTTCAAAATAATATCAGCCTTAGACTGACTCACCTCTGTGTCACAAGAATGAAATGAAAACATTTTCCTCTAGTTTTTGCCCTAATTCCAGTGCGCTTAAAGACATTGGTATTCATATCACATACAACCCCTCAGCTGTTAAATTTAGGGCTCTCTACTCGAGTTGTGCAATATGCCAAATAATAATAATAGTGATGATTAGGATATTTATTTAATTTACCATTATGCTATCAATCAAATAAATAAGTATAAATATATTTAATTTATCTGATTGATATATGTGATAAGGATCAGACTGCAGCTGACGGTACGGACTGCAGAAAGGATCACTGGTGCCCCCCTGCCCTCCATCCAGGACTTGTACCTCTCCAGATCCAGGAAAAATCATTTCAGACCCCTCACACCCTGGTCACAGACTTTTTGACCTGCTGCCCTCTGGCAGACGTTATAGAAGCCTGCAGACCAGGACCAGCCGACACAGGAACAGCTTCTTCCCCCTCGCCATCTCCCTCCTAAACAGCTGAAACTGCAAATCACCTTCAACACGGCACACTGCACTTTATGTACACTTTGTATATAGGATTTAGTTTTTTGCCTATTTAGTTCAGTAGATATAGTAATTTATAAACAGCACAAACAAATTCCACAACTTGTACAATAACACTCATACACACCCTTGCACATTTGTTGTTTTTTCTACTCTGTCCTTGAGAGACACTATCTACCGGAATCAAATTCCTTGTATGTGCTTGCACTTACTTGGCCAATAAATATATATATATACACACACACACACACACACACACACACACACACACACACACACACACATTCAGGCTATTTTATAAAACTCACAAGATCCTAATGACATTCTGAAATTTTGTCATCTTGTGAACATCCACTGAGGGCACAAAACAATGCTGTCTCCCCAGATTTGGTTGTGGAAACACCAGGCACTCTTGATAGACTGGAGGATAGTGGGGAGGATTGGGCTGTCCCGACTACGGGCTTACGGGGGAAGGAAGCGCAGAGGTCTGACATGCTGGGAAGGGGTTTTTATTAACAAATAAACAATGAATACAAATAAACAGCGGCGCGATGGCCGAAACTAACCCGTAGGCGTGTGGCGATTGCCAGAACTGAAAATACACATTCACATACAGGACCCTCGGCCTGGCTCTCCGGCGTGGTCCCGCATGGCGGCCCCGGACCCTCGTACCTGCACACAATAATCAGGGCCGATCCATCTGGGTACGTGTGGGCCCTGTCTCCACACGTCCCCTCTGACACGTCTTGTGTCACCCCGTGTACCGCGCAGGGACATTGTCCCGGAGCCTCCAGCGACTGTTCCAGGCACCCCAGGCTGGTGCCTTCTGGGACTATGCAGCCCCTTTCGCTGCACGGCCCTGGTGCCAAGGGGGGGGGGCATTGCCAGACCGGCTAGCCCCTTCTGCGTCCGTTGGGACAAGCAGGCCCTCTTCCTGCCTGTCCCAGCTGGGTCCTCATGCCTACCCGGGGGCTCTATGGCGCTCCACCCCTCTGGAGGCGGACGCAGGCCCATGCCTGGCCCGCCCTCCTCACCGGCTACCGGAGGACCCAGCTCAATCGCTTCCCCACCTACCCTCCCCTCAGGAGGAGCCCCCAACCCGAACTGCACCCCCCAAAAAAATTCTTTGGGGGAGCACCCCCCCCGGCTGGACTTAGGGGTACCTTGGGGCTCGTCCACCTCGCCTTGGACTGGTGCAGTCAGGTTGGGCGGAGCCCAACTCTCGTCTCCCGTGCTTTCGTTGTCGTCCGTGTCGTCCCAGTCCACGGGGAGCCTTGCCAGCAGAGCGCAGAGTTCTTGGCTCGACATGGCGAAGATCGTGGGGGTCGCATCCTCTGCGCTCGCTGCCCACGTCACTTCCTCGCTGCTGCCGACGCCAACGTCCTCGCTCCGCCCACTCACCCGCCGACGTTTCGCTTCCGGTTTTCGCAGAGTCTCCCGGGGGTGACGTCATCACGCGGCGCCGCGTACCACGGCTTCTCGGGGAGAAAACGCTCCACTAGAACGGGTGTCGCGTCTCTCCCCTGGCGTCCGCGTTCGCCGCGCCGGGCTGCGTCCTTCTCGGCGCTTTTTCTCCTCTGCTTTCTACCTCTGCGCTTTTGAGGAGGTCTCCGGCATTCACGACTACAGGCGTACGGGGGAAGGAAGCGCAGAGGTCTGACATGCTGGGAAGGGGTTTTTATTAACAAATAAACAATAAATACAAATAAACAGTGGCGCGATGGCCGAAAACAATTTAACTACAATAAAGAAAAACTAAAACTAACCCGTAGGCGTGTGGCGATTGCCAGAACTGAAAATACACATTCACATACTATACGTGCACTAACGTCCACGAAAATGCTGGAGACCTGAAAGGGGCGGAAATATCCGGCATTTATGCGCCGTCAGGATTGGCCACCGGTATTGAGCACAGCTGCCGTCAGTCCTGACATGGGCACATGATAAAAGGTCGGTGTTTTACATGCACTTTATCCACAGTTAACTGGATAAAGTGAGTATGAGTGAGGTTCACAGTTGCCAATCAGCTTAGTTTCTAATGTGACAGAGGTCCACAGAGTGTCTTCAGAAGAGAGGGGGGACATGTTGTGGGGCAGTATTGCTTTGTATTTCCACAATATATTTTTTGGTAATATAACAGATGACCTGGGAAGTGCAATTATGATCCTTTGCCCTTTCCCTGTTTCCTTTTCTATTCTCCAAGCTGTTGAAATATTGGTGTCGTTTATGCTGGAAATCAGGGCTGAAGCTGGTTGTTCTTTGGTGACAAAGATAAGATGGGCTTTTACCATCCATAGTGCCGAGACCAATGTTAGTGTTATCAGGCGGCTTCTCCATACTTGACATATGAAGCTGTATGTGGTAAATTCCTCAGGGAGGAATAGATTTCACAGCAAGATTTCAGAGCATAGAACTAAGTCATGCAGATGCTGCTTAGATGGATGGGTGAGAGCCAAACCTACAAACCCCCACAGCTCATTCCTGACCGCTATCCTCCACTTCCACCTTTTCACTGGGAATTTAGGGTGGTGTGGTGAAGTTTGTATACGACACAAACTGATGTACAAATGGTTCGGCAGTCCGAATTAACACGAAAATGGAGTGGAATTGTCTGTGTTCAATCAAAAAACTTTTCTGTGTTGATGTTCTTTGTTTCTGTGTGAGAACAGAACGTAAGCACCTTCTACACCTGCACTGCTGACTACTTTGGTGAGTCTACAGTTAAACAAATCATGTGACATTTGCAATAATGGACCAGCTCAAACACAACATGTGCAAACCCCAAGGACCCATATTTGTGCTCTGAAAATCACAGTTATTAAGCATATTTCAAATCTCTTTCACCTGTTGAAAGGGGAGTGCTTTTAGGTTTCTCAGAGCACATCAATTGTCAATCTCCTGGCTTGCAAAATGATTGCCGGTAATACACTTCACTGTCCTCAGCGGAGCTATTGTAAGGCCTTGATCACCAGGCCCAAGGTGCTGACATGCAGGAGCTGGAGATGAGGTTTTGAAAGCAAAAGCTGCTTTCCCCAGCACAGCCCCCTTATCGTTTTCTGCCTTATCTACCTGCCATTGGTGCGTCAGCAAGCCAAGGAGACCAGTGCACGCTACTTAACCAATTAGTGCATCATTAGCTATCTTAACGGATGTTAATGCTACTCTGTGGAATTTGTGGTGAATTTCGCCCCAGGATATCATGGGAACGGTAGTTTGGGAATCCAAACATTTCCTTTGCCAATCTGCTACCCTACTGGATTTTTACTCAGGCACCATCCCAACATTTCTACCAGGGATGCTTCTTTAGCTGTCCAGGGGGCCAGCCACTTAGTTTAACATGTTAGTGGTGTATGCATGTGTGTATGGTGTAAAATTTAATGTATGCTGTTGAGCCTGCATACAAACTGGCAGCATACGGCCTTTCTAATGGTTCATGTGCTTCTGTTCCCTGTCTTCGGGTTTCTTATGCTTTGTTTTAAACACGTGCATATGGGCTAATTCTTAATTTTTTTGTTTTAATTGTATGTCTGTTATAATATGATAATCATCATCACCTTGTGCGTCTTTTCTTTTCCAGCTTGCTATTAATGAATATAATCCCCAACATTGGCTTGTAATGGAGCTTCAGTGAACTGAATGTTAAGTGTTTCTTCAGTTGTATAGTTTTGCACCAATTAAAAAAACATCGTAGTAAAGTGTGCTTTATTTTATAATGCCAACACACTTTACTATGGTATATATGCTAAAAAATGTTTTGTCCTCAATCAGAATTTGATTTTTTTTTTTACAGGTTCAGCTACCTGAAAAAATATATAATCAAACATTAACACAAAAAGGCACACTGGCCAAGGTTTTTCAAGTGCTACGTTTAGGGTCTGAATAATAAAAACCTTTTTTTGCAAAGGGTTCAACAGGTGGAGAATAAAAATGTTCTCCTCAAAGGTTATGCTGTGTCCCCTCTGCAGTGAATGCTCCAGCCTTTTGCTTTAGCACATGAATAGGAGCATTTTAATAGGATGGGCTGGCAGTGGCAGTTTCTAGCCATTCCTCCCAACCTCCAAGCTATTCCTCTGTCATCACTGAATCAAGTTGATGAATTATTTTCCATGCCAATTTAATTGAATGATAATGAAAAGCCAATTATAAATAGAATAATGAAAGGAAAGTCCTAAATATGGTGAAATCCCATTAATTAAATTAAACAACTTTTTAATCAACACCCGGAAAATGCGTGCATTTGCCTTTGGGTTTTGGTATAACATGGCTGTGGAAGTGTGATATGATTAGGGCTGTATTTTTTTTTCAGAGCTAAATAAGATGGGGAGTATTTGCATGTATGTATTGTAGATTTACAGGAATAAACAGATGAAGACACAGGAAGGATTCCCTACCCACACAGTTATTTCTGAAACCCAGAAAACATACTGTAATTATGTCATTTTAACATTCAATCTTGTCATTGGCGGTGACAGCAGTCAAGGTAAGAAAACCTATTGGTAATCAAACAAAACATGTCGATTATCAATGCATTAACTAGGCAATGTCACAGGGAAAACATGACGATTACCAAGTGCCCTCTTTGTGTGTGTGTGTGCTCACACACACTTAAGATTGACTCCCAGTCCATTCAGCAGAGTGCGTGTCATCATGGTTGCCTCTAATTATACAGGAATGCGCGGATCCAGTACACTAATCCTTTCATGCCAATCCTAAACTAACCGACAGCTTAAGACCAGATCACATGGAGCTGATACGGGTTGGGCAGGTATTCTGTTCCAGCGACCCACTATCGGCATGCCATGACTGCACTCAGACATGCACTTTAAATGCTATTTGTGAGACACCTTCATTTCCTAAAGAAAAAAAAAGAGTAATAATAGCCCTAGCTGGCAAAAAGTTTCAGATGACTCCTGACAAATAAATCCGCTGCTGACAATACAGCACTTTAATGTTTGTTCATCGTTGACAGGTGCCCTGGTTTTGGGAAATCTGATCTCTAAATTGGTCTCTGTGAGATGTTCAGACCAAAGAAATAAAATGTTCACTGCATTGGGACTTTGAAGAAGCATCCTGCTTCAGCAGAATGAAATCTGGGATTAATGGAAATCTTGAGTTAATAGAACTGCTTTTAAGCGCAAGATAATGTTGACTGTCTCTGGAACTAGAACTTTCTTTCCCATTCCCATGGGCTGTCAAAGGTACAAGGGCCACCCTGCGGAATACATCATATTGCATTACACACAACACCAATATCACCCTGTTTGTATGAAACACACACAGGACTGTACCTGGTCATGCTGATATTCCCTGCCACCTGATGTTTAATGCGAGTTTCATGTTTGCAAGGACATCGATCAAATGGGAAAATGGACGGAGAGGAAAGGTGTTGAGTGTATGGGGGCTGGGGGGACACGACCAGGGTCAAACAAGTGTCACACTGACATTGAGGCCAAGAAGTATTTGCTGCAGGACGCCCCCTGTTCCTTAACCTGTGAGTAGGGGTTGTCTCTTTAATGCTTTCATATGCAGAGATTCAAACTATTTTTCAGTAATATTTCATATTTCATCTGTTAAAATTACAGAAGCAAATATATATATATATATATATATATATTATGGCAAGTCAAACAGGAAATAAATAATATATATATTGACAGGGAACTGAATATATGGAATGAAAGTCTGAATATATATATATATATATATATATATATATATATATATATATATAATTCCATTTCACATAGATTAATGCTCTGAGTTTACTTTCCACATGATTTAAGGAATCCATTGGTCTACTATCATAACCATTCTGTTTTTTTTATCCTTGCTGCAATTTTTAGACACAGTTTTGGGATCCCTCCCATTTTTTCATTAATTCTTCTGTTAGCCACGGCCAATGGTTCATTTGGGTGACTTTTTTCCTATTTGTAGGAAGGTAGATGACACAGACGTGTACTCATTCCCTTTGTCTGGAAAGAGAACACAATTATTAGTAAATTATTCAAGTTATTGAAAGAACACCTGCATAAAATAACAAATAAACAATATTAATTACCTAATTAAAATAGCCTGGTGAGCCTGGATCCCTGAGTAGCTTCTTGCTTTGGGGTGTGTCTAAGAAAAATTATGGCACACTACTTCAAAAACAAGATTATCCATTTAAAAGTTCAGTATAAAAGATCAGTTCTTTAAATCTCGGTTGTAATTTTCAGATCAAGACCCCATATTGACAGAAAAACACAAAATTGTTGATTTATTAACTACAAAAAACTGAACTCAGACCACATCAAATCCTTGGTCAGTGTTAGGTAGAAGTACCCTTTTGATCTAATACAGCCATGAGTCTTTTGTATGAACGATGCTGGATCCTCTGCCATTTCTCCTTGCAGAACCTCTCCAGTTCTGGCAGGTTGGATGGTCAACATTGATGGACAGCCATTTTAGGTCTCTGCAGAGATGTTCAATTGGGCTTAAGTCAGGGCTCTGGCTGGGCAATTCAAGAATACTCACGGAGTTGGTGTGAAGTGACTCCTTCATTATTTTAGCTGTGTGGTTAGGATCATTGTTTTGTTGAAAGGTAAACCTTTGGCCCAGTTTGAGGTCCTGAACACTCTGGAGAAGATTTTTGCCCAGGATATCCCTGTACTTCACCTTTCCCTTGATTGCAACCAGTTGTTTTGTCTCTGCAGCTGTAAAACACACCCACAGCATGATGCTGCCACCACCATGCTTCACTGTTGGGACTGCATTGGACAGGTGATGAGTATGAATACTTTCCATACCCACTGTAGATTCATCATCCATTGCAGACTATCACTTTAACACAGGATTGCTTCTCTTTATTCCACTGTAACCTTGTTTTTTTCTCATTTGTCTATTCAAACTGTAAATTTTATTAGATTAAGCCAATTTCTCACAGCTCGCTCACCACATTCACTCCTGTTTCTGCACAGTTCTTTTTCATCTGTATGGCTGTGCATTTCATTTTCACATAGATTAATGCTCTGAGTTTACTTTCCACATGATTTAAGGAATCCATTGGTCTACTATTATAACCATTCTGTTTTTTTTATCCTTGCTGCAATTTTTAGACACAGTTTTGGGATCCCTCCCATTTTTTCATTAATTCTTCTGTTAGCCACAGCCAATGGTTCATTTGGGTGACTTTTTTCCTATTTGTAGACTGGTGTCTGTAGTCCTTTTAGAAAGGTATACTGATAGATGATTTCATTATTTTTCCCCCAAATAGAGCTTATACTGAATTTATTTAATTTACTGAACCATTGTCATGGTTGATTGGTTTTTGAAGCCAGACAATCTGTTGTCAGATCTGTATTTTTATCTTTATAAAGGTAAAAATAGCTTTGTGACCATGCCAATTGTTCCGTCATTTTTGACAGCTGTCATATGTGTACAATTAATCCAGAATTAAGTGTGTTCAGTGCTGTAGTAATACATAATTTTGTTATTGCTGCATCTTTCTCATAAATAAACTCAAAATATTTTTTCTCCCAGTGTCAAATCGTTATTTAATGTTTTTTTTTTTTAATAATATTTTTTTTTATCTGAGCCCGCTCCTTTTCACATTTTGGACGGAATGTTTGAGATGTTGGTCTGGTTGACCTCCTGCATCTGCACAGTTGTCAGTTCAGATTCTCTCAAATTTCTTCAAACTTTTCATTCTAGAAACTTTAGAAATAATGTTTTCTGATTCTGATTCTTGCCAACCATCCATTAGCCCCTGCTACTGATATTAGTAGGGAAAGTTGTCTTATTTTAATGAACTGGTGTAAAACACTGTAAGGGTAGGAAGGGGCATAGAGACACTGCTGCAACTTCACAAGAGAGTAAAACGCACCCATGAAATAACACTAACTTAATTAGAAATGTATCTTGTTGTGATATCAATATCCTCAGCTTCGCACCAAACCTGAAATCCATATGCAGCTGATACCAGCCTGTTACCAGCAGTGGTTCAGGCTGCCTGGGTTCAGCTTTGGATTGATACAAAGTGCACACTGTGAGCATTTTTGTCAGATATACAGTACAGGCCAAAAGTTTGGACTCATTCAATGTGCTTTCTTTATTTTCATGACCATTTACATTGGTAGATTCTCACTGAAGGCATCAAAACTATGAATGAACATATGGAGTTATGTACTTTGAAAAAAAAGGTGAAATAACTGAAAACATTCCATTTTTTTCAACATCACCACCCTTTGCTCTGATTACTGCTTTGCACACTCTTGGCATTCTCTCGATGAGCTTCAAGAGGCCATCACCTGAAATGGTTTTCCAACAATCTTGAAGGAGTTCCCAGAGGTGTTTAGTACTTGTTGGCCTCTTTGCCTTCACTCTGCGGGCCAGCTCACCCCAAACCATCTCGATTGGGTTCAGGTCCGGTGACTGTGGAGGCCAGGTCTCCACTTTTTGTTAAGTACATAACTCCACATGTGTTCATTCATAGTTTTGATGCTTTCAGTGATGCTTTACATCTACCAATGTAAATTTGATGAGAAGGTGTGTCCAAACCTTTGGCCTGTACTGTATGTAACACTGGTTCAGCATGTTCTGACACCTGACTAACATGAGAAAGTTTGGCAGATCTCATACAACAGATCTGCTGCGAGTGGTGTCACATTCCACCTCTGGGCCTTTTCCTCTACCGATCAGCTCCCTCTCCTTGTCTGAGGTGTAAACCGAGCTCCAGCTGCATGAGGTCAATTGGAATAAAACCCAACTGTGTGGTTATTAAGGCATCAAAATTTACCAGGGGAAAACAGTTACCAAGTCCATGTCTAATTTTTGCTTTTGTTTGTGTATGCACGTCTTCATGGCATTGTCCCCAGAGTCATTTGGAAGACACCCCTCTGGCAGACGTTTTAGTCAAGTTTATTTTTTCACTGTACTGTTGCACAGCATGATATATTTAAGGATTCCTCGAGGCTCTTGATGAGGTTTCACATGAATAATTCATGCTCCCTAACCGGGCATGGGAGGCAGCTGAGGTGACAGGGACACACTGAAATAAGATTATAAGCAGGGAAGGTTGGAAGATCTTTAGCTCAGGTGTGGGTGAGAATGTGGCCAGAGTAAACTGACTTTCATTAATTTCCTTTAACTCCTCATGCTTATTAGGCTCATTAGACTTATCAATTAAGGTTCAGACTGACCCAACAACATGAACACAGCATGGAAACAATTCCCCCAAAACCACTTCCATTACCTGTGCTGCCAAAGCCAGAAGATCAATGTTGTAAGTATATACATCTTATGCATACACACACGCACACACACACATTGATCTAGCTGTCAGCCCAGCTAGCTCAGCTAGTAGTGCATGAGACTCTTAATTTCAGGGTCATGGGTTCGAGGCCCATGTTGGGTTATCAGCTTTTGCACCAGCAACATCTCCGAAGTTGTTTATATGTCTATATGGTGTTTACAATGTCTGTTTTGTCCCCAAAATGTGTACAATGTACGCTCTACATTACAGCATTACATAGCATTACATTACATTGCATTTACTGCATTTATCAGACGCCCTTATCTAGATCGACTTACAATCAGTAGTTACAGGGACAGCCCCCCCCCCCCCGGAGCAACTTAGGGTTAAGTGTCTTGCTCAGGGACACAGAAGTAGTAAATGGGATTTGAACCTGGGTCTTCTGGTTCATAGGCAAGTGTGTTACCCACTAGGCAACTACCACCCTTCACATGCGGATTTAGCACATGCGGATTCATGATACATTAATGACTCTCTCAGCCAATCAGTTGTGTGCAATTGTTTAATGTCTCTTTTAGAACCTCAACAATACCAAAAACGTACAGTGTACCACTTGCCACCAGAAAACCAATAGTACAAACCGAAAACCTTGCTGGTTTGTTTGAGTGTGTTATGCATCATAGAGGCAGTGTGTCCAGTCTGTCCTGCTGATGGTCTCTCTCTCTCTCTCTCTCTCTCTCTTCTCTCGCCCTCTCTCTCTCTCTCTGAAAGGTCCAGGTCAGGCCTGAATGTGACTGTTTGCTGGACGTAGGGTTAATGGTGCTGTCATGCAGGGGTCAAGCACAGACACCTGGGTCTCAGATAATATGCCAACGGTGATTACAGCACAAAAATAGGCTGACCTTCTCTCTCTCTCCCTCTCTCGCCCTCGATCTGCCGCACCTGCCATCTCGCTCCGGCATTGTGCTGCAGTGAAAACGTTTAACTGGCGCTGAATGAACACTAGCTCCCCCTACTACCCTGGTGGTGGGGGGAGCGGTAGAGGGAGAGAAAGAGAGGCCAGGGCAGGGCATGTACCCCCCTCCTGCCGAATGGGAGGCATGTCTTTGTTTGTTTTTGAATAAGGGTGCATTCTGGGTATCTCCCACGTTCAAAATGAGCATCAGGCAGTAGGAATATGAAGAAGCCCGGGAGGTTGGACATGCCATTGACTCGCTCCAGAGGACACAGACCTCTGAATTTGGGGGGAAATGTTGTTTTTTGAGTGTCAGGGTGTGTGTGTGAGTAGGAATGTCTGATTCACGCTCCCATTCTGCTTCTCTTTGTGGCTTTTGGGCCGTGCATTCTTTACCCCTTTTGTCTGGCCTGTGAGGCGGGGGGCAGGAGAGGGGAGACTGGGACATAATTGGTGATCATCGTCCCTCACTGGACGTCCAAAATCACTTCTTGAGCTGTCGGATCACCTGGGTGACAGGTCAATTCGAGAACATTCCCTTTCAGGTCGTGTTCACCAGTTGGGGGTTATGACCTTTCACCCCACCTGTGCCAGCATGAAGCAAGAGACAGGCTCACCTGACAGGACACACACCCACTGAACAGAAAAATAAAACAAACATTCAGAAATTTGGAGAGCAAATGACCAAGAGAAATATTAAATTCACCTCTCACACACACACACACACACACACTCGCTCTCGCAAGGACACATATCCATGGAGCATATGAAAAAAAAAAAAAAACAATTATAGTTTCTCATTAAAACACTCCTAATCCTTTTATAGCAAACACAGTTATACAAGTATATACAATGAAGTGGAAGAAAGGCGGCAAATGCGCACAGAATAATTACATATATCATGGAGCCATGGCTTTTATTTGGGGTGTCACTTGTGATGTCACCGGCTGCTGCGGTTAATTTGAATTCAGACCTTTATCGCTGGCCCGCAGCAGATTGACTGACGGGCCTCCAAACGCCGCCGCCTCTCTCCTATTGATTTCTCTAAATCCCCAACAATAGCATTTGCATGCTTGTTTCTGTAATAATACAGATATGCCATTCGGAATTAAAGAGCCTGGCAGTCCAGAGGTAACTAATTGTGTGCAGTGTAATGAGTGCAGTTTCAATTTGATATAACCCACAGCTTTACTCGCACAGCCCCTCGCTAAGTACTTTCAAGTCTTTGTGGGGAAATAATTGATTTTTTGTGCTTTGGGCGCAAGGAAAACTATTATGATCTTTTGAATAATGGCAGCGGAAGGCCCATGAACGATTTAAATTGGTATTAGAGGAAGAAGCCTCAGCGAGAAGATAGCGGCCTTTGACTGACAGCTTGCAAATGGCCGGGTTCTTGATTACTCATTCTCTTAAGGTGGAAGCACGACTTCATTTGCGATGTAATGCCAGGGAGATTTACTGACTTCCTCTCCGGCTGTCTGGGTTGGTGTGCACAATTGTGTGTGAGTTTGTGTGTGTGCTGTTCAGGTGTATTTAATGTTGGTGTTGCTTAATGGCTCAGGGTGGTCCCTGGGAAGGCAGGACTCGTGTCTTCTTGCTGCTACCGTGTTCCCCCGTTGTTCCTGACAGACGGTCTTAAGAAGATGCTCACCTGTGGCAGCTCTGGGGATTTGGGATTGGGAAAGGGATTGTTCTGGATATCAGTGTGGCTTGGCACCGTTCTGCCTCGAGGCAAAGAAACTCGTCTCTTCTCCCCCCACCACCTCGTTCTCTCACTCGCCTTCTTACCTCCGGCTTTGTCTTTTTTGGCATAAAAGCGTGCATCTCGTTTTTGAGCACACTGCGATGGGGCTGCAGCGCTCGTAATTGCAGGTGCAGATAAACGTGACGGGGAGAGGCGGCGTCCGAGTGCGTAGGCCCGATCGCTGCGTCCTTCAAAGCCACGCCGTCCAGGGGGCTGCTTCCAGTGGGGTAATCCCATTCCACAGCCACGTCCATGAAGGGGGCCTGTAATCAGCCGGCAAACGTGTCTGTTCCTGACGCCATGCCGTGTGTGTGTGTGTGTGTGTGTGTGTGTGGAGAATTAACTCTGTTTGATGCAGCACATTTTGAAACGTGAACAGGCTTGATATGCAGTGTGGGTGTGGCCAGCACTTGTACAGCACATGTGTATGTGAGTTGATGTTTTTACCGGTGCCTGTTTTTGGTAGGTAAGGTAAAGGTTATAAGTTGGTTTTGAGTAGCTAGAAATTAATATGATTATATATATTAATAGATGAGTCCCTGCTTAGTATGGATTTAGTGGTAATTGATAGTGAGTGAGTATATAATTGGTTTATATTAATTGGTGAATATATAGGTGTGTGTTTTATATTTTTGATATCTGTTGCCCACAACTAAAGACACATGTTTCACACTCATCTGGTTCATACATGTACTTGGAGCAAGGTGTGTATTTTTATTGTGTGTGAGGGTTAATTATTGTGACAGATCATAAAAAGGGATGGGCTATGATATATGGGGTGGTAGTGGCCTAGTGGGTAACACACTCGCCGATGAACCAGAAGACCCGGGTTCAAATCCCACTTATTATCATTGTGTCCCTGAGCAAGACACTTAGCCCTATGTTGCTCCAGGGGGACTGTCCCCTGTAACTACTGATTGTAAGTCGCTCTGGATAAGGGCGTCTGATAAATGCTGTAAATGTAAATGTAAATGTAAATATAAACACCATATCAGAAGCTAAAGATGGAAAGAGTGGCTGGAGGTAAACAAGGAGAATAGAAGTAGGATATTTTTGGTGTGTGTGTTGAGAATTGCCTCAGTCCATCTCTTGTCAATTCTTTCCAGATGTGATGACTTAATATGGTGTGTAGCAGCAAGGAAGGAGATGTTGTGTGTGTGTGTGTGCGTGTGTGAGTGTGTGTATGATGGGAGAAGTCATGCAAGCACAACAATAGTCTGTGCAGCCCTTTACCCTGCAGTCACTACGCTGTTATCTCACCACTATTCACATGACACACACACACGCTCACACACATATACACACGTGCACACACACATACACACAGATAGAGAAGGTAGGTCCAACTCAACAAATTCTCTTCATCAGATTATTTACTGTGACCTTCTGTCAAGAACAGTGAGTGCAATCATCCTAACCTGAGACTCTGCCTACACACCTTTCTTCCTCTGTAATACACACACACACACACACACACACACACACAGACCTGGAAACAGGCCAAGTCATACAGATTAATGATATGTTACTTGGGCTCTGCGCCTAAAAACCTTTCAATAAACAGACACATATTTGCTTAGTACCATAAACTCTCCTTAGAATAAGTAAGTTTAACCCAGGCCACAATCGGCGATTTGGGGTGGGATTTAAAATCACAAATAAATACACATAAAAACACAAATACAATTAATATATTCCTATACCATGATAATTTCGGAGAAAATATGTTAGTTCTGCCTATTTACTGTGAGATGTTTAGATACAGTATGTATGCTTGTTTTTAATTTTAATAAACCCTGATGCAGTGGGCCGGCACTCCACCCTGGGTGTGTCCTGGGATGGGAGCTGCAACCCTGGTTAGGAATAAACTAGGAGGACTGGAACCTTATTGTCACACAGAAAGGCGGAGGTGTTTGTTTCTTTATGCATAAAAACGTGAGTGACAACCAAAGCAACGTGTACAACATTTCCATGTTTTCGTATTTTATTCTGTCTGTCTGTCTGTCTGAGGTGGAAAAGTCACTTTAGACCACACACATACACACACACACACACACATGGGCAACACTCGTCTTCTCTCGGGAGCAAGAGCGGTTAATTTAGTTGGTCATAACTAATGGTCTCTAATCTTCGCCGAGGAGTCTGCTGAGAATATTGGACAGTGTAAAGGTTAATCACCACTGCCTGGTTAGCCAAGGAAGACGAACTAATTCCTCCGAAGGCAAATGGCATGCGGTTTTATCAGCACCGATAAGGAGTGTTAATGCACCGGGCAGAATGGATGCTCAAGGGCCTGGCTTCCTTATCAGCAAACTTTACAACCAGCGCCCCGGCAGCGGCGCAACCCCCGCGCCGCACACAATAAGCACATCATTTCGCCTCTCAAGCAGAACTATCGCAGCTGTCCCCCGCCCCCAGCCATCACTCACACACACACACACACACACACACACACACACACACACATGTGCACAGCTAGAGCCAGAACCACCAGAAACAGGCGTATTATGAGCTCTGCCTAATTGGAAGATCACTCTAATGCATTAAGAGATAAAATGCTTTGGCTGGCGGCCTAAAGCGTGGATCAGAACAACATTGGAAGCTATCTGGCCTTGTCACACACTCAGAGATTTCCATACAAACACTGCGAGACCAATTACCCAAAACACATCTCTGTTTGTGCTACAGCGCACTCCCTGCCAGTGTGGCAGCCTGAGGAAATTAGACGTGTGTGTGTTTGTGGAGACCAAGAGAGGAGGGAAATTGGCTCAGCGTTCATCTGATTATGTGTGTATGCGTCTGCGCAGGGACGGGACTTGGCAACGACGCGCTGTGGTGTGTTTGGTGTGTATTCACACACCCCTGCCTGTTTGTGGGAAGGAGGGTGCAGACACACACCAAAGACGTTGGCAGAAGACAGTCCCCATTGCCGTGGTGAAAAATAAAATGTACTAACCTCTCCTTCTCTCACAACCGCCCCCCCCTCTGGATAATTATTGCCTCTAAAAGGTACAGACTCTGTAACTTCTTTTTTATTTCATTCCAAATTCTCTGCCCTCTGGTGGCAGCCATCATTCAATAAGAAAAGAAAGAAATGAGATATTAATAATCATTTAATAAACGTGATAAACAGGCAACGGTGTGGAGTCAATTTCATTTAGCCTGCAAACCGGCAAACCCACCTCCTGCTCATATTTTGGACATCTAGAATCGGCCGGTACTGTGTGTATTCAATTCTGTATAAAAGTTATGGTTTAGCAGACTACAAGTGCCGCGAGCACTTTGCATTTTGCAGATTTGTGGCGAAATGTAGCATTTTCTGGCCAGGCGATCGGGGAAAGGGCTTATTTCTCCCCACATGGGGGGAATCGGCAGTTCTCCGAGAGGCTCTGGTGAGTACAGGGTTTAAAATGAGGATCCTCCTCTGCCTATCCATTGTGAATGAACATGATTTTCACTCTTGTACAATAACAGTACTAGGGCAGTTGGTTTCAGGAGTTGTGAGTGTGACCATGCATCTTGTTCCTCACAGATTGAAATGAAAAGGGGCTGCATGTCCCAGTTTTGGCATGAACACACTTTCTAGGATCTACCTCTAATTTCAGGACCATCTCCATAGAAATGAACCTACGAGTATGGCCTTGTGTAGTCCAAATGAAATGCTTCTCTGAAAACCGTGTCTACTTGTGTTTCCAGTCAGGGACTAAAGGGAAGTTTACTTCTGGCTTTTTGGGTGACTGAAAGAAAAGTAGATACCCTAGACCTATCACCTTTATTCTGTTACTGCTGTTCCTGCTAGCAGGAAGGGGAAAGAGGAATGTATCAGAATTAGCATTAGCATTTAAGAAACATTTGGTCACGTCCAGGACTATCATCTCTCGTTTCCAGCATGACAACGTGCCAACAGACCTCAAATGTCCCACAGGTGGTTTTTCTTGTTCATGCAGTGCCCAGAGGCTGCTGGGTAACCGGATAAGTGGTCACGCGATCAGTCACAGGGCTGTCACTGTCACAGCAATTTGGTACTTCCCCTCTCCCCCCATTTGGATGCCGGGGACCACAAGTGGCAGTGTCCCTGTTGTCATTGTTGCCGTGATGCAGCGTTAAATCCAATTTTCTGCCATATGTAAATTCCTGTCACCCTGCGGCATAAGCCCACTTTTACACTGGCTACCTTTCGCTCACCCCGCTACAGTGCAGCATGTCAGGTTAACGTGGCTCCTCTTCACTCCAAATCCACCCCACCCCCCCAACACACACACACACACCCACCCAGGAACATTCCTAATTAGCATCTGCCACTGGCTGGCCACAGTTTCTAGATCAAGGGTCAATGCCGTTTTCTAAGAAACCAGAAAACACCTCACTTTCAGTCATTTTAATCTTCCACAGTATCATTAAATCGTGCTAGGGGGCGCTGCACTGACTCCTTCATATTAAGAAATGCTTTTTGACAATATAAAGGGTGCTGTTTTAATAGTTTGAAGTATGTGTGGGCAAAATACATTTGGTTGTGGGGCCAAAACCACAAATTTAATTACAGAAAAAAAATATTATTTTGGTTTCAAAATGCATTGTTGTGTGAAGTAGAATATGTGATTGGTCACTGCCACATCTCCTGAAGCTCATATCATTCACACCATCCACATACTCATCAGCCACAGCGCAGATTTACTTCAATTTTCGCCTTTATTTGTCTTCTCCCTGGACTTGTTAAATCTGGAGAAAATCAGGCCTCTGAAATCTCCCTTCCAGCTGAACACGGGGTAACGCTTTTATCAAGATGGGATAAGAAAGGACTGTAAATGTACACTAATTAGCGTGGTGGTACAGTAGATAAGATGGTGTTATTAGCCATCTGTAAGCCCCATTAGCCGCTGATAATCAGTTCTGGTGAAATCCTGAGCATTTTAAAGAGCAACGTGCCCTCTGGAGGGGCTGGTTTGGAAGCATGGGTGTCGGTTTCCACCTCCTCGGCAGCAAGGGTAAATTTCTCTCACTCGGCAGACACGGTCGCATATAATCGCACGCAACCACTAACTCCATTCTGCTGATCGATTGAGGCTGGTCTCGTCATCTAAAATCTGTCCAGAAGGGTTTTATGTTCTCGTCTCAGCTCTACCCTCATCATGCCGTCTTTCTTGCTCACTCGCTCTCTCAGCCTGTTCATTCCTCCTTCATTGTTTTCATGAAACAATTGGCAGATGTAGCATTTAATTAAAGGCCATACGTCCTCAGGGCTGTCGACTTCCTTGCTCACTCACTGGAGGAGATTGCATTACAATTTGCTAAGGAGTGTTATTTGGTGGTGTTGGGGGTGAGGTGTGCAGAAAGAATGGGAGAGGACAAGAGAGAGAGAGAGAGAGAGAGAGAGAAAGAGAGAGAAAAGTAATTTGGCAAGTAATGGTGGCACGTTGCAAAAAGGTCAAATGCTTTTTAATGACTGTGTTTTGTGATAACGGCGCACGCCAAGCAGCCCCGTAATAAATGTGCAGATTCGTATCGGCGCGAGGGCAGTGCTTAAACACAATCTTGTGCTGAGGACTTAATTTGCAGCGGCGTGGCGGCGGTGACTGTCACCAGGTGTGATTTCTCTATTCCTCGTGGCCGCCATGGACACGAGCCAATTTTGTGAGTGCAAATAGAGAGCAGCCTGCTAAATGTTATTGAATGTGATTAAGAAACGTGGGGAGGAGTGACAGGAGCTTTACATCATTACAGAAACACTGAGACGGAGGAGAGCGAACACTCAGGTCATCCCACCACATACACACACGCACAGATCATGCCAACATTTCCAATATCTCAAATGAAATATAACCATATACATAAATGTTACATTTGAAAAATTAACTATTCTGCCTGATTATTCACATTTGTGGCCCTGCAATTACGCATGTTTGTCATGTTAAGGCAGGTTGTGACAGTCCCAATTAGCACCATGCAAAAGGCCTACCTGTTTGCGCCTAACCCCTTCATAATTAAACGGCAGTGTTTTTAATGAGTGTGCGCTGGAACGAGAGCTGATGGGTTAATGCAGCTCATTTTTCCCTCCCCAGTGTCTCCAGCAGGCGCATGCATTAGCATGAATTTATGCAGGAGGCCGGAGTTCTCTGTGCGGCTCGCTGTTTCCAGGCGCCTGTGTTGAGTGGAACTGTGTCGGGTCACGGCGTTGATAACAGGATGTCAGCGGAGTGACCCTCCCCGGTTCAGCAGACCCTGATTTACACACACGGAACAACATTTTACACTGCTGCTAAGATCATAGCCAGGTGAAGGGAGGTACAAAATGTAGATATTTTTATGAACTAAAAATATAATATTCAACATCCGAAATACACATTTACAATTATAATTTAATACACCTTTAAATACATAAATAATGTATTTAAATTGTGTGAAAACAACTAAACAACTATAAACTACGTGCTGCAAACAAATGTGAAGTGTTGCAACGGTCATTCATCTTTAAAATTATGTAACAGTTGTGCATATAATTTTATACTGTATTACATACATTCAAATAATTTAAAATAATTAAGTGCTTTCATTCATTAAATTTGGAATTTTTAGTTAGTCAGTAGATACAGGAGATGTTAATAATATTTCGATTTAATCTGTTCAAAAAGTCTGTTTTATGAGTTTTTTATGTAAAAACAATATTCCAATTAGATAATGAGTGTTATTAAAAGCATTAATACACAATAACCGCAAATAAATTGTTTCTGGGCGTAAATTCCCCTCTGGCTCACATTGAGGAACTAAGTACTGTCCTGACAGCGGAGGTGTAGTCTATATGTAAATATGGCGGGGCTGAAATGTTGTTCCACAAAGAGAGGAGGAAAGGGGACAAATGTGACCCCTCATTGTGTCGGGCCCACCGTTCCATATGCAGATCAGATGGGACCCGACCAGCCAAAGCGGCGGAAAGGTAAGACTGGAGATTTGCATGAAATGTATTAGAGAGAAATGACAAAATGCCCGAGAAGAGTCGTTCATTTTTTAAACAGTAAAATATTTTTTGATAACATGTAGATGCACTGTGTGTGTGTGTGGCTGTATTCACACAGGTTAGTCTGAATTAACACTCCGCATCGGGAGACTCTGGCGCTCCACGCGTGTCAGCATGGTCGCCATAATCTATTTTAATAATTTCCTGCAATCCCGGCGTTGCTTTGTAAATTTATAACGCCGCTGAATCTACCGCTAATCTTCAAACAAAGAGATGTTCGCGTCGCCGTCTCCCTCTTCTCCTCCTCCTCTTCCTCCTCCTCCTCCTCCTCCCGGTGACGCGCGAGGGACGGAGAATTAAAAAATATTAAAATTATAAAAGCCCAAAGAAGCCGGGCAGCTGCGGAGAGAGATGAAACTTTCCTCCAATCTATTCTATTCTTGTTATTGTTTTATTTAAATAATGTTAGTATTAATCATTTAATATGTTTAATGTTGTTTTAAAATATCTCGATATTATTTTTTTTGTAATCATAATGGTCAATTTTTTAAGGAACGTCCGTATATGTTTTTACCTGAAAGGTATTAAATTCTCTACAATTACCAAAAATAATTTTCTTATTGAAAAGAGAGGAAAAAAAATCTTTCGAGGTGGGCAATAAACTGAAAAGGGCGTAAAATGACCAGCAGGGGAATTGAAATTTCTGGGATTGTTATTTTTGTCTTTTCTTGCAATCACGCTCGGGTGCCCAGCTCCCAACTCGCAAATCTTTTAATTACGTGATTAATCATTAATTATTAATATCGCTTCCCACCAGAAGCTCCCGGCCTGCACCGCGGCTGCACGTTGCCGTATTCCGCCATTTTTTAAAATGGAACTTTGATCCAATCCAGGTGAAATATTACATTTCTGGATTTTCACCGTTTTATTCCAAATGATGCTCTTTTTAAATTTTTATAGTGAATTAAATAAGATTCAATTTAAATGTAAGAGTAATAAATAAAAAAGTTAGTGTCTGGCCTGTGCATATTAATCAGGACGATGCCTTCATTACTGCCAGCGATGTGTTTTCCAGCATCTGACTAATAAAAGAAATGATATGTGTGATGTAAGATCATGCTGTGCACATTAATGACAGCAAAAGTAACTGATATTGTGCCGAGGGAAATAAAGTAACATTTTTCACCAGTTCTACCTATATAACAATATTATACTTGGCTGTGTAAAGTGCACTCTCAGTGTCATTAGATCAGCAAATGAACAGTAAAATGAATATCATAACAATGAATCATCCTATCTGTATGGGATGATGTTTAAAAAAAAGCACACAGGCATGTGCAGTCGCCATCAAAGGTCATGTATTATCACTCTGCATGAATATAGATGAAAAGAGGGCTAAAACGGGGCTGAATAAAGCATAATTCATATGCAGCAGCCTATGGCGAGAATGCAATTAAAGGCACGTTGGCCACTGAAAGGCCCGTTTTATCAGCAGTGCCAAGAGTTCACCAGCACTTTAATGAAGATCACTAGTGATGCCTCGTCAGCGCTTTATCAGCTTTTTTCATGGGTGGAAGACGAACCTGGTCTCTACTGTACTACAGTACAATTTTTAATAAGAAGTGGTAGAAATTAAAAATGATCAATACAGGTATCGAGAATTATATGCTTAGATATATTGATGCATGAATGGTATAATTTAAATTTTGTACACTTCTAATGTGTATTACGTGTATTCAGTGTATTTAAAGGTTTTTCCAAGCAATGATCTAGTTTATCTGTTCAGCACTTATTATAAGCCAGTTCTCCTTTTCGCTCCTATTTCTCAGGGTGGGATCTGTTATTCTTCCCTACATCATTAGTGCCAGGTATTCCCACCCCTGCCCATCCCACCCCTGTTGTTCCCACCTTCCACCTCTGAGATGGAAAAGTGGATTCTCAGGATTTCACAACAAGTCCTGGAAAGCCCTTCCCCCCGAGGGGGGCTCGGGTTGTCCGAGAATGGGACTCACTCAGCACACTGGAGCACCCAGCGAAAGGCAGCGGCTGGAGATGGGGAGAAAGTGCACTTTCTGGAGGGTGCAGGGAAGGAGAGCATCTTCACTTCTAATTAGGGAGCGAACTCAGACATCGTAGTGCATGTCTGTGTGTGTGTCTAGGCTGGGTGCACATTGCACACTGCAGGCTATGTGTGCATCCTCACAATACCGTGGTAATTGGAGTTGTACCTTTAAGAAAGCTGCTAATTCCACACAGGAAGTGCTAACAGGACCTTTGTGCGCCATGTTTTCCTTTTTCCTTTCTCGGTGAGGGTTGCCGGACTCAAGTGCTGGGAATGGCCGGGGCCAGTACCTGGAGAGGGCAAGCTGCAGTAATGAACCACTTCACATGTTTTTTTTTTTAAAAAGAGAGATGGAGAGAAAAGGAGGAGGGGGGAAAGGAAGCCTAATTTCGTGACTTGAGAATGACGGGGGCACAAAAGGTCTGGTTTAAGGACGTTATTAAGGGTATTCACAGTCTTTACCGCAATGGGCCACTTATCACAAGTGTACCAATCTCACTCCAATAGGCACAAACCAACTCCGCCCGTCAATGTTTACCATTATGGATTTCATGTTCAGATCCCATATGCACCGACTGAAGGGTCCCAGGGCCTCACACTTTATGTCTGTTTTGACCATGTTGACAAACCGCCAGGAAGAAAACAAAAAAAACTGATCTCCTGGAATGTAGATGGTCTATGGAGTCGATGGCTAATGACTGGTTGAGAGGATACTTGGAAGGTTTCTTCTCAGGTTCCACCAGCTTTTTTGAGAACAAATCATATTACCCCTATAAGTCTGATTCTGATTAATTGATACAACATTGAGACCAGAAATGTGTATGAATGCATTGATTATATAGGTTTATATAAATGCATAGATGTGAGTTGTGTGAGATTGTGTCACTGATTGGATGACAGTTTTGGGTTGTGTGAAACTCTTCATACCCTTAATTGGTCATTCTCCAGCGAGCCCACAGAAGGGACAGTGTGTGTGTGGCAGTGTCTGGCCGGGGCTCGGGGCTCTTCAGGGTGCTTGGCTGAGCGGCCCGTTGAACCACTGACCCTCCCAAACACATAGCACATCTTTGTCAACAGTGTGTGTGAATGAGGAAGCACGGGACTGTTGAACAAACATGCTGGAGAAAAGAAAGAAGGAAGGAAAATAGGGCGGAATTGGGATTGCTCCCCAGCATTCTAAGCGCTTCGGTCAGGCCTTAAGTAACTGGCCGAATCCACATTGAGCAGGAAAAAAGAAAAGGAAGAATCAGAAATAGAAGAAAAAGGAAAAACAAAACAAGAGACAGGGGACTGGACAAATTGGTCCTTTTTTCTTCAGCTGCTAGGACATACCAGCGAGAACAACAGCTGACAAAAAAAAGTTCCGGTCCTTCTTCACCCCCACCTTCCCCAATCCACGACTGCCCTCTCCAGTTCAACAATGACCCCCCACCCAGCCTCCAGCTCTTCTGCCTCCAAAATTCCCATTCAGGGCAGATGGGTGGATGGGCGGGTGGTAGCGCTGGAGGTGGGATGGGGGCCTTGTAAAAGTTAGCCCCACTTCCGCTGGGCTTTTGTGCCCTGGTGGCCTGGCTCCAGAACAGCCTGGGGAGACATTGTTGCAGCTGGGCAGGAGAGGGAGAGGGGAGAGGGACACACCCGCACCAGTCAGAGCGACGCCCTGCAGCCCGGGGGCTCATTGTGCTTCAGATCACCAGGAGTCTGAGTAGGTGTCAGAGTTCAGGGAGAGTCAGAGTTCAGAGAGTCAGAGCGCAGGGAGAGTCAGAGTTCAGGGAGAGTCTGGGCTCAGGAAGAACATCAGCAAGACCAAACACAACAAACTGTACTGATTCTAGATCAGCACTTCTTGTCAGTACTGTACTATCTGAACGCTGCTGCTGCATGTGATACAGTTTGTACTGGAGACAATGAAGAGCAGGCGTTTTTGAAAAAAGATGGTTTAGGATCACTTTTGTTCCTTAGGCTACTCTTAAATTGTATTAGTGTTATTTGTTTGCATGGATTTATATTTACATTCTCATAAAAAGTGCAGTTTTACTGAACTAGGCACACACTTCTGTTTTTTCTTTGCATTCTACATCATAGAATCATGTATGTTATTTTTTATCAGTGGATGTTTTATTACAGAATTAGTGTGTGTGTATGTGCTCTCTTAGTTCTCACCCTCACAGCAGCAGATATGTGGGAACCCTGACAGTGTTGTGACGTCAGACTGGGGATGGATGGGATGAAGAGTATGAGGAGTTATGTGATCTCAGGACCCTCGCTGTGACCCTGTGAGGGGTTGTTGGTGCATCTGATGAACTGAGATCAACATCCAGTGATAAAGCATAGGGGGCATAGGGAAGGGAGCAACAGACAGGCCAGACAGACATGTTGACACATGGTGACACGTCATCATCAACAAGGCTTTAGGTGGAGACGCCCGCTGCACAGCGGTGGGAGCTGTCACCACCACATGGCAAAAATGACAAGCACTCGGGCGGGGGACGCAGAGGACACCACTGAAAGCGTGTCATTTCTTTCTTCTCCTTCTCCATCTCTTTCTGTCTTTATTTCTTCCCTCTCTTGGTGATGTCTTGCTCGATAAAGGAGCAGTGGTGGGAACAAAAGGAACAATGAGAAGAGAGGACAGAGCAGGCAGGCTGATGGGAACTGCTCCGTTTTGACATCTGAATTACATTTTTTTTTTCGGAGCTGCGAGAATAAAAAGGGGGTGGTTGGGGGGGGGGGGTGGTGCACGTCAGAGAGAATAACTACATCTCACATGTTTATTTAACTGGTGCTTTGTCCTGTCACTCACCGGCCTGAACTGTGTTTCTGATAGATATGTATACATTCACAGGCGCTAGGGAACTGATAGACACAACGTGAATACGCATTCCAGGTTGCGCGATCATAGCACTGCGCCTGACATCTATATTATTTTACCTCCCTGACATTTCTGCCCCAGCGTGGCAAGGACTTCCCGATATCAGACGTCAGATGCCTTCCTTTTTTCCTCACTTCCTTGGCTGTATGTCAATGCACTGGTGATGGTGCCTTTATTCCTGATCCTCCTCAACAATAACCTGTTTTGAATTCTGCACCATACATAATGCAGGGTGCAGAATAAATATATATATATATATAATTTTTAATTTTTTTCAGAAAATCTTTTTAAGGGGCCAGAGGGCAGGAATTGTCACCAGCCCTTGCAGGTCAAATTTGGATCCTGCTTATGAACCATGCAGATACAGACATTCGTGGAGTTCATTATAATGGATGACCTTAGAGGTCACAGTTAACAGCCCCTCATTAAAAAAAAAAACTGGCTGGAAATACACAAATTAACATTGATTAGCATACCTTGACTCTCACGACACAAAAGAAAGCATAAAATATGCTTCTGTGGTCCTCCACAGAGACATTAAAGACGTGCAATAGGGTTTTATTTAGAGTTTACACATTTTTTAAGGTCAAATTGTTTAGTGAGTGACAACAAAGAAAAATTATTAAAATAAATGTCACTCCAGGCATCCTGTTGTGTTTTAAGATTCCTTGAAACAGATACTTGTTGCACTATTCACCATATTTGCTGCTGATTTTTAAAAATATTGTGTCACCTTTGCACTGCTGTAGCCCCGCGGCCTTTTTGTTGCCATCGGTGCACTGTCACCACCTCACCCCACTTAAAACCGTTGCCATTTTCCCCCTCTGTGTGTGTGTGTGTGTGCGGCCTGGCACGTTTGGTGACACAGCATCACAGCGCAGCGGGGCCAAATTATCAGGGCAATAAATCATTCTATGAGCCTGGCAACAATACAAGTGTGTGTTAAGAAAGCGAGCCCACAGGCAGCACCTCTCGGCCCCCTCCCCGCGCCCTCATTATAACCTTGCTGCCGAGGTTCGCGCCCGGGCGTGTGCTCCAGCTCTGCTTTGATGGTTCTGGCTCTAAAGATGTCAGTCAGATGCCCTCCTCGAGAGAGAGAGAGACTCCCTCCTCTCGCCCGCCTTTTCTCCCTGCCTGTCTCCCGTCATTCTCTCTCTTTCTCTTCAGTGGTATTTGAGAGTATTTTATGTGCCAGCGTGGAACATAATAGATTTTTAATGGACAACTAATTCTGTGCCATTAATTTGTCAACATGATTACCGATCTGCCGCCTGAGCCCGCGCAGAAGTCAGAGCTCTTTTTAAAATATATACACGACATTAACGCACTGCTATTCAGGTTTACATCAGGCACGAATGGAGATTTACATAATGCGGCCATTGAGGTCTGTGACAGGCCCGTTCTTGCCCGGCTCCCATCTCCCGAGCTGATTTCTCCCACAAAAGGCCAAAGTGTTCCCAGTGCAGGCGAGGCTGAGTGCCGGCACTCGCTTGGTTTGTTCGGTTTCTCCTTTTTTTTGAGGATGAACTTGAACAGGGAAGTAGGTGGGCCTGAGAATGGAGGGTAGAGGACATGTAGGTGAGACCACTGGCTAGTACCTACATTCACCCATGACTGAAGATGAGATGGAGAGACAGAGATGTCTGTGCACTGGATCGATAGAGCAATATATATATATATTATACATTCGTATTATAATTATTCAAAAAAAGGATTTCCTTCATAAACATGCATGCACATTCGTTGGACTTCAGGACAATAGAAGAGAACTAGGCCTGTGTATCTGCAGCTGTGCAGGGCTGAACTGAGAAACATGAGGCACACAGGGCATCTTCATGCCACAGCCGGCTGAAAGGACAGGAAACAGAGCCTCCCTCTGGCAGGAAGTGCGAGTGCCTGGCTCTGGTTGGGGTACACACTTGTTGGGTATTTGTACAGTAGGCAGCTGGATTGTTTTCACAACTGTTGGACATTTCCTTATGAGGGGCTTTTGATGTAGTTGGAATTGCAGGGGTCACATGGAGGAAACTGCCCCCTTTACTTTCATCTCGAATTTTGGAAGGGTTCAAAGGGGTATGAATCACCTTTATGATTGCTAGTTATGCATGGATGCTGTTTATTGTAATTTAGTGAAAAGCTAGTGTTGTTTTTCATGTAATATTGTTGTTGAATTGTTCATGAGACTAAATGTGACGAAAACGAGATGAGCCATTATTTCCTCTTATTTAATTGAGTTACAATTATGCAGTATTGATAAAGTATTTTCACCTCAAACATCTATCTCCAATTTACTGATCCCTTTGGCTAAATTTCATATTAATAAATGTAGATTCAGTGGCAAGAAATACTAGTTTATAGTTTTTTTAAATGTGTCCCTCCAAATTGTTTCTTTTTCGGTAATTTTTTCAGTTTGTATTGTATTCTCAGTTTGTATTGTATTTTGCCCCCTAGTGTAGTAACGTATAAAATTTTGTTGTTGGTGTTGAATGACACTATAATTGTTTGGTTATTTCAATGAAAAATAAAAAATATGCGGTATTTCTGTTTCCTGTGTCTGCCCTCGAGTCACACAGATGATGTCACTTCCTCAATTCATGACATTGTGGTTGGTTAGCACCATCTGAGAAAAAAGACGAAGCGACCTTTGGACGCACTTTCTTTACAATGAACTGCAAGTGTTCATTGTAACTGTAACTGTAACAGAATGTGTATAAAAAAAACACGCAATGCGACAACTGGACTGGATGTTGGATGTCCAGATCCAGAATGAATTGAGGTAACAATAATATAATAATAAAACAAGATAACCCTGTTTTAATTGTGAAATGGGTTTAAATAAAAAAAAAAATTGGTCTATTCAACGATGTAATTGTACTACATTGACTGGGTTAAAAGACTAAACTAAAAGACAAATTAAGACAGACTGCCAAAAACGGCTATACTACTAACCATGTTATGTATAAAACTGCATTATTAAAAATCCTGCACAAGAGTGGATTTTCTGTCTTAATCAGTCAAGGGAATGTTTCCATAAAAAAATGCATGATTGAAATATACAATGTAAAAAAAAAAACATAATGAGACATTTCTCTTTCCTGATCCATTTTTGTTTTCACAAAGCACACAATTTGGAGGAAACATTACAGAAATGGGAATAAAATAA
>NW_021629771.1:0-107175 GCF_900700375.1 Denticeps clupeoides | reverse complement strand
TTGATTGATCACAGTGTTGCGTCTCCCCTTTCCCTTTCCGCTGTGGCTTGAAGACTTGAAAGTCCACACAAGATGATTAATGAAACACACACACCATGATGACCGCCTGCTGGTTGATGATGGCCTGTTGTTGCTGGGCAAGAATTTCCTGCTGTGGATCTGAGACACAGAGAGACATGAAGTGTGTACGGTGAGTGTGCAGGAGTTTGTGTGTGAGTACAGGTGTGTGGATGCATGGTGAGTGTGTGTGTGTGGTGTGGAATACCTGATGCAGCAGGACGCTCTGCATGACTGGCATGGTGGGCAGGACTCTCACAGCTAAAAAAAAGGACACATACACGAGGCTGTCTGGGGGAATGTAACTGTATTTACACCTGTAGTCACCATGCTGTGTGTGTGTACCTCCAGGTGGAGAGTAGGGTCCATTAACCACGCCTACTCCACCTGCCCCCTTCATCCTACTGGTAAGAGACTGTGTCCTGTCCAGATCCTAGAGCCAAAGAAAAAAACATTACTTTTCATTCAGGCACACACACACACACACACACACACACTCACACATGAATGTATAAGTTTGTGTGTTTGTTTCTCACCCCATTTGTGTCTGAGAGAACTGGGTCAAATAAACTGTCCAGATATGTGTCCATCCCTCTCTCACCATTAGAGTCTGAAACACAGAGGAACATTTGGCCATCACATCTACAACACAGTCTGTGTTTGTGTGTGTCTGCGTGGGTGTTGTTGGGGGGCAGTTACACTGATTATAATGTCCTTCAGAGATGGGCAGGCTCTGGTTGGCCAGGCTGCTGCTTTGTCCGGTTGAGAGGGGTCCATAATCCTCTTCATCAAAACCACCACAAAACAGGCTTCTGGTGACATGAACACACACACACACACACACGCACACACAAGAGTGTATAAATGGAATAGAAGAGTAGAAGAGCTCTACACCAAGTATCAGCTCTGAGCCCTGTTTTATTTGCTTTGGTGATGGACAGGTTGAGAAATGAGACTAGACAGGAGTCCCCAAGACTATGATGTTTGCAGATGACGTTGTGGTCTGGAGTGTAGTGTAGTGTAGTCTAATAATGGGAAATTCTTTGAGGGGAGACATGGGATCCATCCCACATGGGAGGTAATCTGAATGAATGGCTTATCCAACTGTCTGCTGGTCACCTAGTCAACCCACCAGAGACCCTCGTAGTCACTTGAAAAAACAGAACTAATTCAACCCAGGTTAAACTACCAGGTTAAAGGTAAGATGAAGTCACCACACTCAAAATAATCTCCAGCAGTGGATTTTAAATCTCAGATCTCACAAAACTGAATGAGCTCTACAGAAAGGTCTATAGGGATATGTCCCTCTGTCTCACAGAAACCTGGCTTAAACAAGGACTCCTCCAGGCTACTGTTATAAATAAAACCCTGCCATTGGTCGGCATGGTATCGGACTGGCGTGTAACACACACACACACACACACACATACACGTACATGCTGGTGTTGGGTCGCACGCGGCCAACATGCTCGTTGGCAATGAGGAAGTGGGATTTCTGTTTGGGGAAGTCGCAGGACAGCTCCATGTCACAGATGAGGTCCAGAACAAAGTCATGACCACACAACTCCAACCACTGACCCGGTTCCTTCATCAGTACGGACCAGCCTCTCCATCCATCTGAAACACCCCTGCACACACACACACACACACACACACACCCACACACACACATTACAATACTCAGAGACAGACCAGTCTGTGTGTGTGTGTGTGGGGGGGGGAGGGGGGTGTACCTGTGCTGCAAAATATCTCTGGCTAGTTCCTCTCCAGCTGTCCAAGAGTGGACTGGACACAGAAATAGCACACCTGTAACACACACACACACACACACAAAGTGAGAGTCTGTCTGTGTAAGGAGACACCAGGAGGTGGGACTAATAAGTAAGACACATCTCACTTTCTGATAAGACCCATCTTATGCTCAAGTAGGACCTGTCTCACTCTAATATATAACACCCTTCTCACTCTCAAGTAAGACTTTTCTTACCCTCAGATAAGACCCATCTCATGCTCAAGTAAGGCCTGTCTCACTCTCAGGTAAGACCCGTATCAGTCTCTAATAGGACCCATCTGACTCTCTGATAAGACCCGTATCACGCTCAAGTGAGACGCTCAAGTAAGACCCGTCTCACCCTCAGGTAAGACAAATCTCACTCTCTGATAAGACCCTTCTCCCTCTCAAGTAAGACCCATCTCATGCTCTAATATCACTTAATCACGCTCTTATTTCTCTTAATTTCACTTAATTTACCTTCATTTCAACTTTATAATGCCGGAGTGTTACAAAATCTCCATCGTCTCCTCATCCATCATCATGAATCAGATAAACAAAGCAGAGGGTAGAAGGAAGGCAGAGAGACAAGAGAATAGAGAGAGAGGAAGGAAGGAAGAAGAAGAAGAGGCAGGCGTGTAGACAAGCAGACAGACAGGTGGCGGGAAGAAAGACCAAAAAAACAGACAAGTAGACAGATGAAGAGGTAGAAACAAAAGATTAACAGACACACACAGCGAAATACAAGAAAGTGCATTCTGACAGAAGACAGGTTGTGAGGTCCAGAAAGTCCTCTCATCCAGCACAGTTTACTCTGGCTGCTCATGGCTGGCTGGATGCAGGAACTTTTCGTGCTCTTCTCACCATCGGGGCAATGGACCTGCAGCACCATGCTGGCCTGTCTGCGGATGCAGGTCCATTCCAGCAGGGTGGGGGGGTAGCAGCGTGCCACCTCGGGGACCAGCCTGGACTTCTGCAGCGCCTGCAGCAACTTGTGCTGACAGACGCCTTTATAGCCACTGAGAGCATGGTCTGATGCAAACCTATACAGGGAGACAACGAGTGTTTCCTGGCTGCTTCAGAACCTCATTTAATTAAGTCATCTTACTTCAGCAGGTACTTGTCCATGCTTCCAGACGGACTGAAAGAACTCAAACATGCTGCCATCAGCAGCCAGCCACGCTCCGCATTGCCATGGTGCACATTCCTCCACACCTGATTGGCTATCTGTGCCAAGATCTCATCTCGGATTGGAGGGGTAGCCAGACCCCTTTGGACAATGTAGTTCCCAAACAGGTTCTCAACTGCTCCATTAAGGTCGGGGTCCCCCATGAAACGTAGTACCTAAAACAGCCATGAAATTGGTCAGTTCCCTAATTCGCTGTAATGACAGTGTATGCATGCATGGTGTCTACACATCTCTAACATGGATTTAATTTGAGTTCCGGAACCTCACAGACAGCTGTGATGCCTGCAATTTTGGTTTAATCTGCTCCTGATTTTGAAGTTATTTATTCATGTGAATGCTAATTCACATGTATTACTTTTAGGAGGAGTCATATGGAGCAACCAAAGAAGATGGCATCATGCTAGAAGAATATCTTAATATCGTCGCCAACGTTTATTACCAGCATGAATATGCATGTAGAAGCTAATGACGTTTCAGCGTGTTTACAAGCCAAACAACCCGGCCTTATATGTTCTGGGAAAACAAGAGATCTGGTCACCGTAACTTAGCGGTGCTATGCTAACTCTACACAACTTATCAACTTAAAGTCAACATATACAAATCCTTAAATATTGCAAACAACTGTTTACTCACACCAAGAGGTGTTAGAATGATGTAATAATGTAACACCAATGTTGAGACAATACTCATTGCAAGATGGACAGCCCCGCCTATGACCAGTCCGGCCCGCGACCAGCACCACCCATTACATTTCCAGTGAGACACAACTGGGACTCCTCACCTTGTAAACAGCAAGTTTTAACACAGACACCAGAATGCTACTACACCACCGGAAGAGCAGTTCGTTTCCAGATATAAAGGAATTGATTCTGTGATCCACATGGCATCCTATGGAGCCAAATCTGTGATATTGTGATGGATTACATCTGAAGGTTCTTCATGTAAACATGATGTTATATACGTGTGCCCAGTCAACTCTTTATGCCCTTTTGCTAGGTTCTTTATATGATGCCAATCTGTATGTATTTCTAAGGATTATGGTTAGGGGGTGATTGTATGTACATTGTTTGTTTCTTCATTTCTGAATAAAAGTTTAAATGATATAATAATATACGTTTATACAGGAAAAATAAAGCAGTGAACTGAGAGGATAGACCAAACATTAATTCCCGTGCTTTTCTTTTTTATGTATATTCCTCATGATAACTCTAGTAGGGACTGTGGAAAACCTGCCAGTTGAGAGGGACAATCTGGGAGACTAATAGCAATTTAAGGTGTTTAATAATATTGACTAAGTGTATGTATAAATGTGTATGTAAAAATAGCTCTATGATGTTGAGGTATAGTTTTATGTGTAAGATAACTCAGAGAAATGGAGCAACAACTTTAATGCAGTGTTGCACTCTGGATAGTGCAGTACCAGCATGAAGACATCTAAAGCATCCTGTTTCAGGTTGTCCTCCAGTCGAGTCAAAGGGGCAGTCAGTGGAGACATCACCATCCCAAACTGCATCTCCTGAACAAAAGAAACATCTTCAGTTTGCTGTAAAATGTTGGTCTGTGTGTGTCTGTGTGTGTGTGTACTTCTCTCACTCTAAAGTTGCTACGGATGTACTTGGTCATCAGGTAGTTGTTGATGTCCAGTGGGAGGGTCAGTTGAGGCTCCACCTGGACCCGAGGTGCCTGGACCAGGGCCAGACAGTCAGAGTGCAGCACCTCAGCCCCTGAACAGACATCACTTTATATCAGTCAGGTTTTTCATTCATTCATTCACACACATAAAGTAAGCTTGTGTGTGTCAGACCGGCTGACGACTGCAGCAAAGCTCCCAGTTCAGCTGGTATTGGTAGTTGGGAAATGTTTACCACCTCCCTACTGAGTCTCTCTTTCTCAGCTTTCCTCTGCTGTAAGACACGAGCCTATAAAACACATTAAATATCATTCTAATATACATAGTAATTTAATACATAATAATAATATATTGAGCTGTATCATCACATCACATTTAAAAAAGACCTACTAATTGACAAAGGTCCTCCCAAATCCCCAAAGATTTATTCTAATGGCAATCTATACTACCGGTAATGGTGAACAGGAGGATACGTTCACAGAGTCAACACTACTGAACAGGAGGGATTTCAGCGTGTTTGCATGCCCCATATGGCAGTGGACCTGACCGAGGACACACTACAAGTGCTCTGAACAATGTGGCTGTGCCATGTAAATGGCATCTACACCCAAGAGAGGGCACATATGTCCCTGAAGGAATCCAGAACCCCACAGACCCCAGAAGATGACAACTATAATAAAAACCTGTTCATAGTTTGATTACACTCTGTGCTACTGGTGTTTGTCCTGACTGAATCATGTTCTTTTCACACTATTGTCCTCTGGACCAATGCCTACTTAAGTCGCCCCCGGATTATAACACTGGTACAACCCCTGATGATTGACCTCTCTCCCTGTCCACTGCTCCTGCCTTGAAAGTCTTCCTGGTTCATACTCAGTCTGCTTTAGAACATTCGTTCTAGAAACAACGTACCATACATAGTACAAACGTTCTCATTGCTAATTGCTCCTGCCTTGACTGTCTCCCTGGTACAAACTTTGCCTGCTCTAGAACATTCTTTGCTCTGCTCTTGTTTGCCTTCACATTATCTTGCTCACCACAACACAGTTCCTCACTCTCCACCTCTTGCCCCACCTCTGTGCATAAAAGCCGGACTCCCAACACCCCCATGACAAATGAGTTAGTACCTGCATGTATCTCTGGCGATTCATGCAGAGCAGCACCAGCGAACGCAGCTGGATCAGGTTCACTCTCATCCTCAAAAACTGCTGTCTGCACACAGCAAGGCAAAAGGATCAGAAGAAGACGCTCAGCAGGTGTGGTCATGTATGGTCAGAGGGATGATGTGAGGCTCACCTGGCCAAGTAGCCTCTGCAATGGGCCTCGAAACGTGAGATGACCTGCCGGAGGTGGAGAAAGCTTTTGCGCGCTATGTGCATGCGCACGTAGCGTTGCAGTGTCATGGCCGCCACGTGCATCAGCCGATCGCGCTTACTTTCCAACAGCTGGTACACATTCTCCTTCAGAAAGAGCTAGAAAATGCGTACAGCATCCATAAACTCCCCAAAATAACACTCCTACATCCTACGCAAGCTTACAACATTCACACAAAACATTAATACAAACTGTCACCAAGGGTGATGGTTAAATACAGAGGACACGTTTCGCTGTGTGCACCGTGTGCTGTACTTCACAATCACTTCTGTGTTCTGTGTGGCAATTCAAACCGGCAACCTGCTTATTATGGGTCCGCTTCCTTACCTGCCCTACAGAAAGGGGTCAGTTTCTGTTCAGTATGGAACCGAGGCGAACCTGATAACCACTACACCAAAGAAACTTCCGATTACGGGTCCGCTTTCTTACCCGCTAGACCACCACTGCCCTACAGAAGGGGGTTAGTTTCTGTTCGGTATGGAACCGAGGCGAACCTGATAACCACTACACCCCAGAAACCTGATTACTGGTCCACTTCCTTACCCACTAGACCACCACTGCCCTACAGAAAGGGGTCAGTTTCTGTTCAATACGGAACCGAGGTGAACCTGATAACCACTACACCACAGAAACTCCTGATTACGGGTCCGCTTCCTTACCTGCTAGACCACCACTGCCCTACAGAAAGGGGCCAGTTTCTGTTCAGTATGGAACCGAGGCGAACCTGATAACCACTACACCACAGAAACCTCCGATTCGGGTCCGCTTCCTTACCCGCTAGACCACCACTGCCCTACAGAAAGGGGCCAGTTTCTGTTCGGTATGTAACCGAGGTGAACCTGATAACCACTACACCACAGAAACCTCCGATTTCGGGTCCGCTTCCTTACCCGCTAGACCACCACTGCCCTACAGAAAGGGGTCAGTTTCTGTTCAGTATGGAACCGAGGCGAACCTGATAACCACTACACCAAAGAAACTTCCGATTACGGGTCCGCTTCTTACCCGCTAGACCACCACTGCCCTACAGAAAGGGGTCAGTTTCTGTTCAATACGGAACCGAGGTGAACCTGATAACCACTACACCCCAGAAACTCCCGATTACGGGTCGCTTCCTTACCCACTAGACCACCACTGCCCTACAGAAAGGGGTCAGTTTCTGTTCAATACGGAACCGAGGTGAACCTGATAACCACTACACCACAGAAACTCCTGATTACGGGTCCGCTTCCTTACCTGCTAGACCACCACTGCCCTACAGAAAGGGGTCAGTTTCTGTTCAATCCGGAACCGAGGTGAACCTGATAACCACTACACCCAGAAACTCCTGATTACGGGTCCGCTTCCTTACCCACTAGACCACCACTGCCCTACAGAAAGGGGCCAGTTTCTGTTCAATACGGAACCGAGGTGAACCTGATAACCACTACACCACAGAAACTCCTGATTACGGGTCCGCTTCCTTACCCACTAGACCACCACTGCCCTACAGAAAGGGGCCAGTTTCTGTTCAATACGGAACCGAGGTGAACCTGATAACCACTACACCACAGAAACTCCTGATTACGGGTCCGCTTCCTTACCCACTAGACCACCACTGCCCTACAGAAGGGGGTTAGTTTCTGTTCGGTATGGAACCGAGGTGAACCTGATAACCACTACACCACAGAAACCTCCGATTTCGGGTCCGCTTCCTTACCCGCTAGACCACCACTGCCCTACAGAAAGGGGCCAGTTTCTGTTCGGTATGGAACCGAGGCGAACCTGATAACCACTACACCACAGAAACTCCTGATTACGGGTCCGCTTCCTTACCCGCTGGACCACCACTGCCCTACAGAAAGGGGCCAGTTTCTGTTCAGTATGGAACCGAGGCGAACCTCATAACCACTACACCACAGAAACCTCCGATTACGGGTCTGCTTCCTTACCCGCTGGACCACCACTGCCCTACAGAAAGGGGTCAGTTTCTGTTCGGTATGGAACCGAGGCACGTCATGCCAGAACACCCGCATTTGGTTATTTCGAGCTACTTGGCTGGTCTGACTTGGACGATGAGGAGGAAGGTGGGAAATATCCAGGGGAGTTTTGGGAGTTTGAAAAGGAGGCGGAATGGCGAGTGATTAGGATGGAGAGGAGGAGTCTGAAGACCTGACTTAGGCTGAAGTCCTTCCTGGGGTTCTGGAGGATCCTCCAGCAGGCACTGTGTCATGTCCTCCACAGTCCTGTCTTCAGCCTGTTGCTGAGTCTACCTGTCCTAGGTCCAACGGGGACTACAGAACTTGAGCTGGATGACCATTTTTGTTTGTTATTGTCTCAGTGTGTGTGTGGCTTTCTCTCTCTTTTCCTCCCTCTCTCTTTTTTCTCTCTCTTTCCTCCCTCACCCTAGATTTGGGTGGTAGTAGCCTAGTGGGTAACACACTCGCCTATGAACCAGAAAACCCGGGTTCAAATCCCACTTACTACCATCATGTCCCTGAGCAGGACACTTAACCATGAGTGTCTCCAGGGGGGGACTGTCGTTCTAGATAAGGGCATCTGGTAAATGCTGTAAATGTAAATGTAAATGCAAAACAGCATGATTTTAATCCGCTGGTACGATATTAGGGCCTGGCAACACTGCCAAATCTTCAAACATTTATTAAACATTCCGGCAACAGAAACCCAATTATTACCATTTTCCAATCACCTTTTCACTTGAACATTGACATTTTAATCACAAAACACACCACACATGACCGAAATGCACATTTCCCAGAGCACTTTACATATTTTTCATAGTGTGAACACTATACACATGTACACAAAGATCATGTACATGAAGCACCATACAGCCAAACATGTATCACAAATTCTGTCATACCATATCTAATTTGGATTACCATATCTTGTTTGGATTATCTACAGAAATGTTCCAATATTTCTGTAAAATTCTTTATAAATAAGAATGCAAAAAGCATTCAGAGGGTGTGGAACAAGTCATTACCATTTTTTTGTGACTTGAGTTTTGAAAAATGTTCTAGTGAAAATGTGATTCGAAAAAAAAAAATATTCACACAACTTCCATACAACAGTCAATCACACAAGCTTTATATTGCACTGTACTTCCTGTTTCTGGTCTGACCTTGGTGACCCACTTGATAAGCTCCTTTTCTTATTGGACAAAGTTTCTTCAGCATCAGAACACAGTTCTCTCCATCAGGGGGAGGAGTCTGTTTCAGTCCTATCAGAGCTTTATACCTGACACACACCAACAAAAATACAATAACTCATTAATACTTTTTATGCAGGTGAATGGTCTCAAAAACCACACCTTTAAAAATACAGTACAGTAATATGCATGTGTGTGCGTCCACCTGCTAAGGAAAACATGGAACTGGATTCTGATTGGATAGCCCTCCCTTCTAATGCGAACCGTATCCATGATGCCAGAATACCGTAGTTGAGCGGCAACCAGATCCATATCACAAACTCTGGGCTCCTTTAAGACATGCATGCACACAAAACAGTCACAATCATAACAGAACAATGATCATAAATACACAACACGCAATATATAAACCAGATACCCAACCAACAGGCATAAAGACACACATACAATACCTTATTATTGTTTGGCTTTATACAGCGAACAAAGAATGGGTTACACCTGAGAGAGAGAGAGACCATGTAAATGGAAAGTGCAGGCTTGACCATGTTATCTAATCCAATAGAAGAGCTCCTGTAGTTCACGTACAAGTTGCCTTCATTGTCATTCCAGCTACATACGTGTTAGACGAAACAACGTTTCTCCAGAACCTGGTGCTACGTGTAACAGTTAAACCACGATACGTACACGACACAGACAAACTGTCGCGGAGCCACATCCTGGTAAAAACGAATGTCTCTACATTCCCGCTGGGTTGTCCTCTGTAGTTTAATGTAGTCCAGTTATTGTCCAGGGAACAGACGGCCATCTAGGATTATCTCTTAGCCTAGCATGGCCAGTTTGTGACGGCATTTCTCTCGGGCACCGGCATCAGGTGACAGCGGGGTCTGGAGGCCTGCTCTCCACAGCAGCACGATATCTGTTCAATGAGCTGCTGAACCGTTCAATATCAGTTCAAATATCTGAAAGGGTTTATGCTGGTCAAGGTGTCCTTTCTGACCTGTGTTGAAACCAAAAGCTCCTATGATATGCACATAAAGGTCAGTAATGGTAGAAGGTGTCCTTGTTTGATGTATCGTGTTTTATTAATGTAGATGTAGATGGGTGTGTGGGCATCACCGATGTGCATGTTTACATGTCACCATTATGGACACCTTGGATCCTGCTTTCATGTGAACAATTTTCACCTACATAAACATTGTTGCTGACCAAGTACACCAAGTATTCCCAGTATTGTCCAATTTCAGCAGGATCATGAAGTAAAGTTAAAGAGTTGGAGGTGTTGACCTGCCATCCAAATTCTCCAGATCTCAATCAAGGACCTGTGGGATGTGCTCTTCAAACAAGTCTGATCCATAGTGGGACTCCATGACTGAATGTACAGGATTTAAAGGAACTTCTACAGATGATATGGTAACAGATGCCTCAGTAGATACCTGTAGAGTTCTAGTGGAAGCCATGTCTCAATAAGTCAGGGCAGCATGGTGTCAGCATGGAGACCTACCCAATATTAGGCAGTGCTTCTAACGTTGCAGCAGAACAGTGTGTGAATGTGTGTGTATCGGTCACCTCTCCATCTTGTCCAGCAGCTCCTGTAGAGAGTGGTGGAATTTGGATGCCACAGTGGACGGCTGGTATCGGCGAGTGTGTGAGCTGCTCCTGTTGAACACACTTCGCTGCTGGCCCAGAACCTCAGCATGTTTCACAAAGAGGTTAGCCACCATCTGTTAGCCACACACACACACACACACACACAGTACACTTGTACGAGCTACACATGACCTTAACCTGCCCCCATGCCCACATGAACACACACCTACCATGTTCCTGCTCTGAATGAACAGGTCCAGCACTTCCTGTTTCAGATAATCAAAATTCTTATGCAGAAACTTGTGCACCTGGGAGAAGATACGCAGACAAAAAGTTTGATGGCAGGTTGGTTGTAGCTCTGCTGCTCATTACTGACCAATGACAGCTGATTCATCTTCATGTTGTGTGGAGGTGGCTGTGAGATTGTGTTTGTGCGTGATTAGAAGTTGTTCTGTAGTAATTGTGATGATGGTTGTGTTCGTGTTGTATAGATGTGGCTATGAGATTGTGTTTTGCGTGATTACATGTTGTTACTGCAGTAAGTGAAAGTGAAGTGATTGTCACACGTGATACACAGCAGCACAGCACACAGTGCACACAGTGAAATTTGTCCTCTGCATTTAACCCATCACCCTGAGTGAGCAATGGGCACCATGACAGGCGCCCGGGGGAGCAGTGTGTGGGGACGGTACTTTGCTCAGTGGCACCTCAGTGGCACCTTGGCAGATCGGGATTCGAACCAGCAACCTTCTGATTACGGGGCCGCTTCCTTAACCACTAGGCCACCACTGCCCCAGTAATTGTGATGGTTTTGTTCATGTTGTATAGATGTGGCTGAGAGAGCATGTTTGAGCGTGATTACATGTTGTTACTACAGTAAATGTAATGATGGTTGTGTTCATGTTGTGTAGATGTGGCTGTGAGATTGCGTTTGTGCGTGATTAAATGTTGTTACTGTAGTAATTGTGATGATGGTTGTGTTCGTGTTGTGTACATGTGGCTGAGAGAGTGTGTTTGTGCGTGATTACATGTTGTTACTGTAGTAATTGTGATGATGGTTGTGTTCGTGTTGTGTACATGTGGCTGAGAGAGTGTGTTTGTGTGTGATTACATGTTGTTACTGCAGTAATTGTGATAATGGTTGTGTTTATGTTGAATGGAAGTGGCTGAGAGAGTATTTGTGCGTGATTAATGTTGTTACTGCAGTAATTGTGATGGTTGTGTTCATGTTGTGTAGAAGTGGCTGTGAGATTGCCTTTGTGCGTAATTACATGTTGTTACTGCAGTAATTGTGATGATGGTTGTGTTCGTGTTGTATAGAGGTGGCTGAGAGAGTGTATTTGAGCGTAATTACATGTTGTTACTGCAGTAATTGTGATGATGGTTGTGTTCGTGTTGTATAGAGGTGGCTGAGAGAGTGTATTGAGCGTAATTACATGTTGTTACTGCAGTAATTGTGATTATGGTTGTGTTCGTGTTGTATAGAAGTGTCTGAGAGAGTGTGTTTGTGCGTAATTACATGTTGTTACTGCAGTAATTGTGATGATGGTTGTGTTCGTGTTGTATAGAAGTGTCTGAGAGAGTGTATTTGAGCGTAATTACATGTTGTTACTGCAGTAATTGTGATGATGGTTGTGTTTTTGTTGTATAGAGGTGGCTGAGAGAGTGTATTTGAGCGTAATTACATGTTGTTACTGCAGTAATTGTGATGATGTTGTGTTCGTGTTGTATAGAGGTGGCTGAGAGAGTGTATTTGAGCGTAATTACATGTTGTTACTGCAGTAATTGTGATGATGGTTGTGTTCGTTTTGTATAGAAGTGGCTGAGAGAGTGCGTTTGTGCGTGATTACATGTTTTTACTGCAGTAATTGTGATGATGGTTGTGTTCGTGTTGTATAGAAGTGGCTGAGAGAGTGCGTTTGTGCGTGATTAAATGTTGTTACTGCAGTAATTGTGATGATGGTTGTGTTCGTGTTGTATAGAGGTGGCTGAGAGAGTGTATTTGAGCGTAATTACATGTTGTTACTGCAGTAATTGTGATGATGGTTGTGTTCGTGTTGTATAGAGGTGGCTGAGAGAGTGTATTTGAGTGTAAATACATGTTGTTACTGCAGTAATTGTGATGATGGTTGTGTTCGTGTTGTATAGAGGTGGCTGAGAGAGTGTATTTGAGCGTAATTACATGTTGTTACTGCAGTAATTGTGATGATGGTTGTGTTCGTTTTGTATAGAAGTGGCTGATAGAGTGTATTTGAGCGTAATTACATGTTGTTACTGCAGTAATTGTGATGATGGTTGTGTTCGTGTTGTATAGAGGTGGCTGAGAGAGTGCGTTTGTGCGTGATTAAATGTTGTTACTGCAGTAATTGTGATGATGGTTGTGTTCGTGTTGTATAGAGGTGGCTGAGAGAGTGTATTTGAGCGTAATTACATTTGTTACTGCAGTAATTGTGATTATGGTTGTGTTCGTGTTGTATAGAAGTGTCTGAGAGAGTGTATTTGAGCGTAATTACATGTTGTTACTGTAGTAATTGTGATGATGGTTGTGTTCGTGTTGTATAGAGGTGGCTGAGAGAGTGTATTTGAGCGTAATTACATGTTGTTACTGCAGTAATTGTGATGATGGTTGTGTTCGTGTTGTATAGAGGTGGCTGAGAGAGTGTATTTGAGCGTAATTACATGTTGTTACTGCAGTAATTGTGATTATGGTTGTGTTCGTGTTGTATAGAAGTGTCTGAGAGAGTGTATTTGAGCGTAATTACATGTTGTTACTGTAGTAATTGTGATGATGGTTGTGTTCGTGCTGTATAGAGGTGTCTGAGAGAGTGTATTTGAGCGTAATTACATGTTGTTACTGCAGTAATTGTGATTATGGTTGTGTTCGTGTTGTATAGAGGTGGCTGAGAGAGTGTATTGGAGCGTAATTACATGTTGTTACTGTAGTAATTGTGATGATGGTTGTTGTGTTGTTGTATAGAGGTGGCTGAGAGAGTGTATTTGAGCGTAATTACATGTTGTTACTGCAGTAATTGTGATTATGGTTGTGTTCGTGTTGTATAGAAGTGTCTGAGAGAGTGTATTTGAGCGTAATTACATGTTGTTACTGTAGTAATTGTGATGATTGTTGTGTTTGTGTTGTATAGAGGTGGCTGAGAGAGTGTATTTGAGCGTAATTACATGTTGTTACTGCAGTAATTGTGATGTTGGTTGCGTTCGTGTTGTGTAGCTGGAATGGTTGGTTTGTTGGTACCTGGTATGTCACCCTGCCAGCGTAGTGTTTAACTGTAAACTCTGGCAGGGGCATCTTGGGCCGCGAGTAGAGGCCGTTTTCTCCATGCTGATAGTGGCACTTCTGAAGGAACGTGTGATCTGTTGCCTGATGAGCAACAAAAGAGTTCAACACCAACACAAAATAAATAAGCACCAACTGTTTCGTCAAATCCACATGAGCGCGTGTGTGTTCTCTGTAAACCTGAGGGAAGCCACATTGGTCATCCAGGATGCGCAGTATCCCATGAGGCTTAGCGGCGATCAGGTCAATGCAGGGTTGGTTATCAGTGAAGCTGACTTCCAGCCAGCTTATCTGCTCTCTGATGTATTCATCCTGCAGAAAGTGGAGATCTCAGCCAGAACATTTCTGCTATTGTTTCACCTTAATGGCCCTTTAATGGTGGGGTTACGGTCTTTTCTTGTTTAATCTGGATTCAGGGACCATTTGGACCCATTTTACATTTGAGACATGAGATGAATTTTATGATTGAAGATGATTTTTTAAAAGGTTTTTGCAGCACTGATGGTTGTGTTAATGTTGTGAAGTTGTAACATAGTCTTTTATGATCAATACCTGCTCCTGCTTGAAGACAATCCGGTTGAAGAAGGACTGAAGCGTCTCATTGGCATAGTTAATACACAGTTGTTCAAAACTATTAAAAGTCAGGTCCTGTTGGAACACACAGACTCACACTCAGGTCTGGACTCAGATGTTCACACACTGTTGTCCACTGTGAGTGTGTAGATTATGAATAATGTTGAGGTAAAGCTACCTCAAAGCCATATATGTCCAGTATAGAGATGGATGGGGCCTCATTGCGAGGGTAGACACGCCCATTGATCTTTTCTGTCAGCCATTGAAACAGCAGGGAGTATAGAACCTTGGCAAGTGCGTCTCTGTGATTGGATGAGATGAGAATGTCACATTAGAGCTTCTCAGTCACCGGTGGGCCCACCAGCTTATGGTGATTACCTGGGCCAGGCATGCATTGTGTTAGTGTGTGTGTGTGTGTGTGTGTGTGTGTACCTGGCATCCACAGCACTCTCCACAGTGAGAGGTGTGTAAATCTTTTCTCTCATTGCATCCTGAAAACAGGTTACAGACAGCATGTCACATCGTCATAGTACACACACACGTAAGGCTGTCATCATTCCATTCTTCTCCCTGTCCAACCTTCTCCATATGTTTACCGAGTCTGGTGCATATTTACTCGTTTGTGTAAATCATTACGTATTGTATTTAAGTTTGGTTTATTGTCAGTACTACAGTATACCGTATTGAAATAATGTTTTCACACAGCCCCCCCCCCCCCCCCCCCCCCCCCCCCCCCCAAAGTGACTCATAAATATAAAAATATATGTATATACACACACTAAACTAACTATACTAAAAAACTAGAAGTTAAATACTGTAAAGATCAGATATAAGAGAAAACTAATACATTCTGTCCAATGAACAGGACAAACTGGACATCATCATGTAGGATGCTTCTAAGTAGATAAGTTGGATAACAGGACACACAAGACAAGACAAACATGACAAGGCAAAATGAGCAGAAATGTGCAAAATGTAAATACAAAATAGTTGTATTTACCGTAACTTTGTAGGTTATGGACTTCTGCAGACCCTCAGGTGAGACCTGCAGCAGCTCGGCAACCACCCGAACCTCCTGGGTGCTGATCACACCCGCCCCCTCCTGACCCTCGATCTGAAAGAGAGAGACACCCGAACAGCCATGACCACTTCCTTCTACTGTCCAGTGTGTGTGTGTATACCTCTATCCTGTGGAAGAATACGTTGCCCAGATGCAGGATGGATGACAGAATTTTGAAGACACCATTCAGGTCAGACGAACTGAAGCTTAGGATCTCCATGGCAACCATGAGCCGCCTGAAATCATCACCGTCATCTTTACCCTGGATCACACAGTTACCACCCTAACACATGTACACAAAGAGAGAAGGTGTGTGAATGTGTGTATGCTTATGAAGTGTGTGTGTGTGGTGTGTACCTGGTTGAGGTAGAAGTACGTTTCTGCCTCCTGCAGGTACAGGTTTTGTTGCTGATGAGAGGGAAGGCCAGCAAGGAGCTCATAAAAGATGTGATAATTTCGCTCTTCCTTTGCCTGTAACACACACACACACACACACACACTTTCCAGCACTTCCTGGCTACCATTTAATTATCAATGATCAATTAATGATCAAGGTAATAACTGTACTGTGACCACAAAGAACATATAGTGAAGTAAGAGGAGGTGTGTGTGTGTTCTTGTGTATCTGTGTGTGATTGCTGACTAAGCATGTATCCCGTTTCTGTAGTGATGTAACCCTCCTTTGCTTAAGGGAAGTGCTCGCTGTCTTGTTAAGACATGATAAAGGAAATGCTATACACACACTGACTCTCACACTCACACACACACCACACACACCACACACACACACCTGAAATACAATCCTCGACTTCTCCAGCAGGTACTGAGAGGTTATGGCACCGCTGATCACTCCTCTTCATTCATAATGCAGCCAGGAGAGAGGGTTACACACACACACACACACACACACACACAATCGATGGTCAGTATGAATAGTCACACTGAGAAAAATACACACACCCTAAACAGCACAGTCAACACTTTTTCTTTCAGCAAATGTGACTTACTCTTCCAGAAAAATCTCCACAAACTTCCCAAAACGGCTGGAATTGTCATTACGGACAGTTTTGGCATTACCAAAGGATTCCAGCAGTGGGGTGGCCTCCAGGATCTGGTCCAATCATATAGGCCGAGGGTTAAAGGTTTATTAGCGTGAACATGCAATATGTCTGTGTATATGAAAAAATATTGAAATGTATAACCACCTCAATCTGAAGCATGAGGAAGTCAAGAGAGACAACATTAATTCATGAATAAAGGACCAGTAATTGACCTTTGTGGTACACCGGATCTAAAAATTGTTTCAACAAATGAAAAGAGGCCAGTGTGTACCTGCTGGGTTACATTTCTCTTGTGGTGAATTGCTGTAAGGTAGCGTAAGATTAGTTTTGTGGCCTCAGTTTTCCCAGAACCACTTTCTCCACTGCAATACAGAATACAGGAACATTTGCATGAATCAGAGTTGAAGCGACTGGAGAGAATCTCATTGTTCATTTGATGTATGAATGATTGGAGGAATGATGGATTCACTTTTGTATATCTGTAACAGAGATCACTTTGTGATGTCAGCTGAAAGGACTGTGAAGGTGCTCTGAATAAGGGAGTCTGGTAAAGATATCTGTCACTTTAACTCCTCATTTGGCTCATTGGCACCCGACCAGCGAATTGGGGAGAAGCCCCAATCTCACATTCACTGCTGGGTGGTGCTCATATTTTGGTGCTGTGGGACTATTGCCGAACCCTTTCTAATATTTATGATGAATTGATAATATGTCTATCTGTATACTACTCTACTGTGTTACTGTAATATGTAGAAAGATAAGGTTTGGAATGCTATTAAGGTTCATGCAACAATAATATAACCTACCTGATAACAACAACCTGATTTTTCTTGGAATCCATCATGGTTGTGTAGGAGATGTTGGCAATAGCAAAGAGGTGCCTTAAACACACACAGACCACAACCACACACAAAAATTAGAGAATGGACTTCACAAATCCGATTAGTGAGAGAGACTGAGACAATGGTCCATCATTTATCAAATGTGCGTACGGCAGACAAACGGGTGTGCGATCATTTTCTACGGCAATTTCACGATTTATAACATTTCAACGTACGATATGCAGAAGTACACGGCTGCTATCGGATCACATACCCACTTCCTGTCAGCGTGGACCATGCTGTGACAGAGAATAAATGACGTCACAGTTCGTTTTAAATGATGTTTAGCAGTCGGAGTTTCAGGTGATGTTTCTTACGGGTTCTATATGATTAATGAACGTTTTTATTGAATTATCGAATTGTGGGATTATAAATCGCTTTAGTTCTATTTTTGATTACAGATTTAATGCTTTTATTTACATTATATTTCACTCACAAGTAATAATGTACTGCAGTAAAAAAACTGTTTAATTGATGTAACATTGTTGGTCAAACAATGAAAGAGGTAAAATATTCATATTGTTATCAGGCGGGAGAGGAGGTCTATCTCCCTGATTATCTCTGCAGGACTTCTTCAGTAAAGGCCCGCAGTCGTGGTGGCAATCCCAGATGGATTTGAAGATGAATGATCTATTTAAATAAAATTATAAATAACTAAAGTAAATTCTTAATTGTGCTTCATTTGAAATAGTAAAACTACCTCGGTTGTAATGGGGTCGATTTCCACTTCTGTGAAATAATTTACGCTTGGTAAATTTCAGCCACTGGATGTCTCAGCACTGACACGTTCTCGTGCACGGCCCGGCAAATCACGCGTAGAAGGCTTGTACTGATAAATGAGGGCCAACGTGTGTATGTGTGTGAGACACAGTGTGTGTAACTCACGGCGGGTTCTCCCCCAGGCCATGTCCTTCATACTGCAACACTGTCTCTGTGCCGTAGATGTTTAAGAGTTTATATGGGTTGACCGACACCAGAATACGGCCGATATACGTCTACAAAGAGAGAGACGGAGTCTGGTAAGTTTCCTGGACTAACAACACAGAGAGGCAAGTGGAGAGATACCTACATATATCAGGTCTCGTTCGTATCGAGTCCTCAGGTTCATGAGAACTGCTGCCTCACTCAGCTCCCTTAAGGAGAAACATTAAACCACAGTTACAGAAAGCCGGTAGGACAGAGTGTTGCATGACGTGTGTATGTACACCGTATGTACTTACTCCATCTGGGTCATATCCTCCACGCCATCTGCCTCATGCTGTTCACGGTACCTGACGGTGGGCAGACTCCTGATGGCATAAAGCTGTGGAGGAACTAGTTTTTACCAATACAACCCTGCACTATGGCCTCATCCTGCAGGCCATGGAAATCAGACCATTACAGCACAATGGTACAATCACACCAAACACACCAACACACAGCCTGAGCAGGTAACCTGAATGTATTCCCTATCAGATTTGTAAATCTCTCTGCCAGGTCGACGTGGCCTGTGCCTTGAGACTAATCTTTGACAGCGATAGCTCAGCCTGACTGAGCCCTTTGTCATCGTTGCTGTGCTGCCAGACAACTGTTAGGTGACACCGCAAAAAGCAGCCGCAGCAGTGACAAATCAGAAACATTTCAATGCAAACACGGCGAGCATTTCATTAGAAAAATCTAGAGATATGCAGTAATGAGCAGGTCAAATAAACTGTAGTGAGTTCAGTTCAAATAAATGAAATGTTTTTTGTATTGACCACTTTCATTCTTTACTGCCAATTGTATCACCACGATGAAGTGAAAATGTCAAATTAGGACTGAGCAATAGATCTTGTTTTTGCCAACATTTGCCAATACCAAGCAGACTTGTACCTTGATATAATTGGTTTTAAATGGGTAAAAACAAATCAATATTTCATGGCTCACAACGTTCAAACTTATCTTTTAGAGGCTAAAATCTTACCTTATCATACCACTTGCCTGCTGGCTCTCCCTCTCGCTCTGGAGCCCAGTCCAGCTCTTCTTCACGAAGACCCAGCATAGCCATGGGGGGTGGTGTCATTCCATCCATTATTTTCTCATCACGATACATGGACCACTTGGTGAGGTTCTGCACAGTTCCATGTGGTAGGACCCTCTCTGCAGCCCATACATCTTCAGCAGTTAGGCCCTCATGCTCATACAGGGCCCAGTGTTCATCTACAGGCCGAGTTCTTGGTGAAATCACTGTGTACCGACCATCTGGCCCAATCATCTCTCCTGTCGCTGTCATCCGTGTGGTGAGCCCTGAAGGAAGCTGATATGAAGCTTTCTTCATGTTTGCATTTTGAAGGGCCAAAGACAGGTTAGGGGAACGTATAAAGCCTTTGTTTAAGACAGAATTGTCTGGAAGGCAATATTTTGCATTTCTGAGATTCCGGTTCTGAAGGGCATCTGCAAGGTTGGGTTTTTGTTTGGGGTTTGCATTGATAATGGAACCATCTGGGAGGTGATATGTAGCATTTCTCAGTAGTGGATTCTTCAACGCTTTAGATATGTCTGGAGTCTGCTTTGGGTTGGCTGAGAGGAGCGAGCTGTCTGGAAGCCGATAACGGGCATTTCGGATGTTCTGATTTTGAAGAGCTGCAGATAAATTCGGACTGGTCGGTGCCTGTTCTGGATTTGCTGAGATAATTGAACCATCTGGAAGGCGGTATGAGGCGCTTCGGATGTACTGATTTTGAAGAGCTGCAGATAAATTAGGACTGGTCGGTGCCTTTGAGGGTTGGCTGAGATGATTGACCCATCTGGAAGTCGGTATGCAGCGCCACGAATATACTGGTTTTTTAGTGCTGCAGACAGGTTGGGGTTGGTGGGTTTCCCAGTTTGAGGGTCAACTGTAATGACAGAACCATCAGGAAGCCGATAGGCGGCATTCCTCACTTGAGTATTTCGAAGGGCTTCTGAAAGATTTGGAGATGTTGACTTTGCTGTTTGGCCATAATTTGGCATTATGATCCTACCATCTGGCAAACGGTATGATGCACTACGGAGGTCCTGGTTCTGCAGTGCACCTGAAAGGCTTGGTGAAATTGGACCAACAGGTTGCCCTGCCATTATAATTGTTCCATCTGGCAGCTGATAAGAGGCCTTTCTAATATTTCGATTTTGCAAAGCGTTTGATAAATTTGGAGACATTTGCCTCTGTCGTCTTGGATCAGAGATTAATGAACCATCAGGGAGGCGGTATGAGGCATTTCTGAGATGTGGGTTCTGGAGTGCATTTGCAAGCATTGGTGAAGTTGGATCAACATCCACTGGCTCAGCATAGGGAGAGACCAATGTACCATCAGGAAGATGATATGCAGCATTTCTGAGGTTTGGGTTCTGCAATGCATTTGCAAGCATTGGAGAAGCTGGATCCACATCCAAAGGCTCTCCATATGGAGAAACTAAACTTCCACCAGAGAGACGATAAGAAGCATGGAGAAGCTGAGGATTGTGGGATAGAGCATCAGACAGCATTGGGGATTTATAAGGATCTTGAGGTGCGGGAATGTAGGGTGATATGTTTCTCTGCAATTGAGCGCGATATGATGCATTCCGTACATGCTGGTTCTGCAATGCACTGCCGACCATGGGTGAAGAAGGTTGTAAAGTTGATCTGTTATGTGAGTCACGTCGTCGCAAATGAGTCCTGTAAGAGGCGTTTCGGACATCTGAATTCTGAATAGCATTTGTAACAAGAGGCCCAGTGGGGACATGAATGCCTGGAGTGTATGGAGACTGTGCTCTCTGTAGAGAAGTCTGGTAAGATGCATTCTGCAAGTGTGGGTTTTGTATTGCATTATATAAAAGGGGCGAACCAGGCTGAGATGGTAAATCTTGAATCTCTGGGGGGAACTGATCCTGTAACAGCTGTGCAGTTGCCATTGTTTGTGGTGACACTGTTTGTAAATGTGATGCATAATTTGCATTGCGGACATGAGGGTTTTGCATTGCATTAGACAACATAGGGGAAGATAGCCGTGCTGGAGCTTCTATACTGACTGCACCATCTGTCATCACCGGCTGCTGCAGAATGTTGTATTGCATTGATGATGGAGAAGGGTCAATTACACTGCCATAAATGGGTGGATAAGGCTCAGGAACATTAATTGCTTGAATCTGGGGGGCTCTGACAGTATGTGGCAGAAGTGGTGAGGCTGGAGCTTGGGGGATGGCACTTCGCATGGGTAGGGGTGAGCCACGTTTTATTGATGGGTGAGGTGACATAGGTCTGATGGGTAATGGTGATGCATGTTTTATTGATGGGTGAGGTGACATAGGTCTGATGGGTAATGGTGATCCATGTTTTATTGATGGATGTGGAGAGGTGGGCCGGGATAAGTGATGAATAGAACCCATACCTTTAACTGATGGTTGGGGGGAAGAAGATCCCATTCCTGTGGGCTGTCTAAAAGATTGCCTTGCCATAAGTGGCCTCCCCCGGCCTACTGGTCTCTGGGAGTTTCTCATGGGCCCTGGAGTGCCAGGTGGAAAAGGTTGTCTAGGTGCTCCCATTGACGGCAAAGCTCTTGTATCTTGTAATCCCATAGATTTCTGGCTGCGGACAGAAGATCGGAAAGGGGATACATTTTGGGTGGGTGCTCTGGGTCGACCAGCCTGACCAGGGGAGGGTTTAACAGCACCCATGGGAATATTCCCATGACCCATGCCCTGGCCAAACCTGCCACCTGGTGACCTGGAGAATGCTGGTAGTGGGTCACGTGCAATTTGTGTGGAGCGGCGAGAAAGTGTGGGAGATGGAGGATGGGGCCGAGCCCCAGGGCTTGAAGGTCTTTGGGACTCCTGCACAAAGCTCCTGTGAGAGAGGGTGGGTGAAGCCCTATGTGGTGACTGCCTGCCCTGCCCATGTCTTCTCATCTGAGGTGAAGATGTAGGACTTCTTGACTGTATTGGTGGAGAGGCAGAACCTTGAAACTTCCTGCCGCCAAATGGGCGTAGCGTTGCAGAAGGTGAAGATGGGGGGATAGAGTGCCTCAGAGAGCCACGTGGGGTTGGTGGAGAGCTGCGTTGCTGGGGAGACATAGCAGAATAGGGTCTTTGTACGGGCCCTTGAGGGAGGGGATGGGGGCTGGTGCGCAGGGAGGGAGCCCTTCTAGGTGACAGGGCCTGTGGAGGCAGGAAAGACTCCCTCATAGAGGGCTGGGGATGAAAATGTCTGGATGGTGTGGGGGATGCAGGGGAGCCTGATTTTCTTCTAGCCATGGGGGAAGCTGGTCTTGGTGAAGGAAAAGAAAACATTCCTCTTTGTTGGGGAGGTGGACTGGCCCCTTAAAGGAGATAATGGTCCTCTGGGTCGCATAGATAACTGTGGAGAGCTATGAGGGCTGGGCTGTCTTAGAGGGACAGGAGAATGAGGCATCATTAAAGGATCCCCAAATCCAACTGGCTGAGCCATCGGGGAAATATTTCTCTGTAAAACAGGTGACCCTGGCATTCTCATGGAACGTTGGCTAAGAGTGGGTGATAGGGGCATATGTGGGGATCGTCCCAAAAACAGGGCTTCTGGGAGGTGACTGGGGGTATATTGGCATTTTTAATAAGCATGGCTGTGGGTGTGGGTACCTGTTGCATCAATGAGATTGGGCATGGGTAGGTGGCACATTGGCAACTGCTGTATCATAGAAGAATGCATATGAGGCTGCATCACTGGTGCCTGAGGCATCATGGGAGGCTGGATATGAGACTGCATCATTGGGTATTGATCATGGACCTGAGATTGTATCATTGGCATCATTTCCTGCGGGTGAAATCCCTGAGGATGAAACATCTCACTACTGTATCCCCCCTGTTGGTAGGAAGGAGGATTCTCATATTGGATATCAGACAGTTCCTCGAGATTTGGGGGTGATGGAAAGAGTTCTACATCAATACGCTCCTTCCCAAAAAGCTTCACCTGTGGACGGGGCATTCGAAACTCCATTCCAGCCATAGGCTCTACTGGGTAGCCTGCAAGTTCAAAATCCCCCATGCCTCTCTCCTCCTCTTCAAAAAAATCCTCCACACCATAGCTATAAGGTTGGTAGGCACTGTAGTTAGACTCTTGGAATGGGTGAACATCTCCTTCAGTATAGTTGAGTTGGTATTCCTGAAAATATGGATCCCCATAAGGATCAGAGTAAGGCTCTTCCATCATCATAATATCTCCATAAGGGTTATCATATATGTCCCCTGTATCCTGAAGCCCAGCATTATGATCATAATAATATTGGTCTTCATCATAGAAATTATTGCTATGAATGCCATAAACATCTTCCATGTCAGGATACATCTCACCACCGTAAAAGTCTCCATCCTCATATTCATCATCATATTCATACCCTGGATCATAGTAGTCCCCATTGTACTGGTAGGTTTCAAAGGGATCTTCCTGAGTGTAGGGGATCGTAATAATCAAATCTTTCTTCATCTTCATATTGATAGTATCCATCCTGTAATCCCCATCTGAGGCCTCATAGAATATTTCATCTTGCAAGAAGTCTCCTTGATCTTGGGTTGAGTAATCATAGTATTCCTCACCTTCAGTGTATGGGTCAAAATAGTGTAATTGCTTCTGAAAATTGCCATTTGGTGTCACATTAGTATGACCCCTCACCGAGTGCCTTTTAAACGATCCTCTGTTGTATCCACCAGTTTGTGTCCGCCCATCTCTGTGGTAGCTATTCCTTCTCTCCCAGCCATGAATTTCATCATGTTCATAACCACTGTTGAGATATCCATGAGGTCCTTGCATGTTGGGTCTTGTGGAGGGCAGCCTTCTTGAACTCCTGTCTGGACATCCAGGGGTCATGACGCCCATAGCTTCTGCCCGCAGCACTTTGGTGACCTTTTGTTGACAAGAACCGTTTGGTCAACCAATTGGTTGCTCCAGCAATCTTTCCTAACAATAAACTCTGGTTTTTAAAATCAGGGGCACCATCCTTTTTCCTCCCAAACAGGCCCTTGAGAAAGCCTTGCTTCTTGTCTGGGGTCTTGTTGCCACCCATACGGATCAGCATGTAGGATGACTTTGACCCATCTTTGCTTCCTTTTTCTTCTTTTCTTCTTCCTCTTTCTTCTTTTTCTTGCTAGCTTTAAAGCGCATCATGAAACGTGAGGTATTCTTTAGCACAGACATTCGCCGCTTCTTGCGGGCTTATGCGACTCTTGCGCCTGCCAAGTCCAAGAAACAGTCTGGATGTGCTTTCAATTTCTTCTTGGAGGCCCGCTTTCGTTTAAAGCCAGAAAAGCGCATGAAAAGCTTGGATGTGTTTTTTCAGGCCTCTTTTTGCCTTCTCCTCTTTTGGTTGCTCTTGTGATAGTAATGCTTCCTTTTTTTTTGGTTTCTTTTTTTTTGTCATCCACCTCTCCTTTGGATTTCCCGGCTTTGGGGTCTTTGGATTTCTTCTTTCCTTTCCGATCCTCCTCCTCGCTGTCCTTCCTCATCTTCCTCATCTTCCTCTTCATCCTCATCATCCTCATCTGATTTAGCATGCCTTGGTTTGGCTTCTTCCCTTCCCTTTCACGTCACCTTTTCCACGTCCTTTGCCCTTTTTCATGTCTCTATCAGATTCTTCATCTTCAATCGTCCTGACTTAATTCCTCCTCCTCACTATTTAGTAACTCCTCTTCTTCCTCCTCTGATTCACTTACTACCTTTTTTCCTTTGCCTTTATCCTTCCCTTTCTTGCCATCATCTTTACCTTTTCCCTTTGTCACGTCATCCTTTCCACCTTTCCCTCCCTTTTTGTCATCTTTGCCTCCTTTTTGTCTTCTTTGCCTCCTTTTTTATCGTCTTTTCCTCCCTTTTTGTCTTCTTTGCCTCCCTTTTTATCATCCTTCGCTTTCTTTTTCATCTTCTTTCACCTTGCCTTTGTCTGCCTCTTTTTCTGGTTTCCCTCCCTTCTTGGATTTGGTGTCTCCTTTCTTTGCCGGCATCCTGATATCTTTCTATAAGCATACTACTGTTGAGCTTGTCAATGATTCCTGATTGGATAACAGGAAGACGTTTTTAATTGATTATCATTACAAATGTTGTTAAATATTACAAACATTATAAATGGAACAGCTTTCTTAACACTTTCATGAACCACTTTTAAAAAGATTATTAATTATAATTGCAATTTGAATGTGAAACATGAATGGTAAATTTACTGTTTAGATTAAATTCCTTTTAAGGTATTACAAAGATGTAAAAAAAAAATCCAACTCACTTGACTTACACCATTCTGCCTCTAACATTAACGAATACAACATACCATTCATAAGTGATGGTTATTAGGCAATTATGCCAGAATTTCAACAATGCCAACAATGGCCGAAACCAAATTCAGCAAATATAAACAAGGATTCACACATTAAAAAAAATCAGTTCTCGTCACATTGAACATGTAACATTAGCGAGTTAGCAGTAATGACAAATCTCTCGAAACTGGCAGTTAGCAGCTACAAACCCCAGACCACTAAAGGCAGTAGGGTCACCCACCTGTCCAGTTAAAGGGGTCTTCTTCCACATGGTCTCTTGGGTCACAGCACAGAAATGCGAGTTGTAACACACACACAGACAGACAGAAAAAAACCCACACAGGTGAGTTCCAGTTTATATCCCTCAGTTGTTCCTACTGGACACTCCAGTCAGGTGTCTGTCATGCACTCACCTTCTCTTCCTCTCAAATGTGTGACGCAAGCCTTTTTCTCCTGTGGGGATCCAGCAATGACACACATCTGATGAGGCGCGTGTGTGTTTGGGGTGGGGGGGATTGGGTCAGAAGGAGCCTTAGTTTATTGGTGTAGCTTCTGTAACTCAAGCTCTAGCCCACATTCCTTCATTAATAATGCACAGACCACAACACTGCAACCCACTACATCTCAGGAAACGACCTCTATGTGTATGTGTTTGGTTGTGTGTGTGTGTGTGTGTGTGTGTGTGTGTGCGTGTGAGAAACTGCTGAAAGAAGTGTGTTACTAACCCAGACCTGGTTCAGAACTCATGCTCATGGCTTATTTACTCCTCTATGGTGCAACATCTTGGACTTAAAAAAGTGCTTAAAAACCACAGATCATGTTTATGCATAATAAAAACAAAAGACCTTCCATAGCAAAACCTATTTTTGGTGACCTACACTCCTCCAGGGTTCAGCATTAGGGCTGTTAGACATTATGGCTGAATTAATTTTAGATGATGGACTGTTTGTCCTTGTTCATTAGAACACCAATGGGCCACCATTTCCCTATTCTGTGACAGTCATAGTAAATTAAATGAATAAAACAAAAGCTTCAGCAGTGGTGTGTACAGTTATACTCCAGTTAATCAGCTTGAAACGGTTATCTTCATGATCATCTGTGTTCCTGATATTCTCCATATCCAACTCAGACTGAAATTTAAACCATTCATTAAACCCAGGATGATCTCAAGCAGCTGCAGGGAATGACAGTAGAACCTATTTCTCCATGACTGGAGAACACACCAAAGCATCTTGTAGGGTTTGAGCTGCACAGAATGATACCATGGTGGTAATCAGAACACTGAAGTAAAGGTAAGTACATTTTAATTGCTTTATTCAGACTGGAAAGCAAGGTAAATACCATAACAATCCAAATACTTTCTACACTAAAAATTTTCTGGTTTTCTTGATTTCTGAGCTAAATTCCCCAAACTGTACCCAGAGCAGGCTTGTGCCATTATGCAAATGTTAAGGGCGTCATCCAGGGGGCGCCACAAACATTCCACTATTCTTAAAACTAGTGGTTATTACCGTGTATTAATATGAAGAGAACACATCAACATGAATGAACCTGCATAGCAAAGCCTATTAACTTAATTAAGCAGTAGTAATAACAACAATGATATGTAACCTACCAATCAGGCCACAGCACCGCCCCCTCCTCAGTCTACAGGGCTTGTGGTGCAGTGGTGGCCTACCGGTTAAGGAAGCGGCTCCGTAATCAGAAGGTTGCCGGATCGAATCCCGATCCGCCAAGGTGCCACTGAGGTACCGTCCCCCCACACTGGTCCCTGTCATGGTGCCCACTGAGGTCCCCTTGATGAAGGTACCGTCCCCCCACACTGGTCCCTGTCTTGGTGCCCACTGAGGTCCCCTTGATGAAGGTACCGTCCCAACACACTGCTCCCAGGGCGTCTTTCATGGCTGCCCACTGCTCACTCTTGTAGCAATTTGGGAAATTTATCTCAGAAATCAAGAAAAAAAGTTTTTAGTGTAGAAAGTATTTGGATTGTACGTTCACCGATTAAACCATCCCAACCAGGCCACGACCCACAATCGGCTGGTCTTGCATTATTCAACTGTGGCAGATACGAGCTTTTTAAGGTGGTCTCGCCTACCTATCATGACCGGAACAACAGGGAGGACGTGTATAGTGCTTAAGTTTCGCCATTTATTTCTCTGCACATTTCGCTACTGATGTGGGTTGTTGCACTTATTCTGTATCGTGAGCAGTCAGGTCACATCTGAGCAATGAAACCGTACGATCGTGAGCTTTTTTTATTCCATTTCATCGTACAGTGTGAGCTGGGTGTTTACCTGGCAGGGGAGATACCGTGATCAAGTAGGCGGTTTACCAGGGCGAGGCTCAGCCATCGCACTCCGGCTGTGCTGACCCTACGAATGGGGGAATCTCCACTGCATCATTTCTGGTAGTGGGGGACTGCGTTCGCGCTCTCCCCTGTGATCAGAAGGTTGCCGGTTCGAATCCCGATCTGCCAAGGTGCCACTGATGCGCCACTGAGCAAAGCACCGTCCCCACACACTGCTCCCCGGACGCCTGTCATGGCCGCCCACTGTTCACTGTTAAATGCAGAGGACAAATTTCACTGTGTGCTGTGTATCACAATCACTTCACTTTTTAGTTTTTTTTTACCCCACAACAGGAAAAATCGCAAAAATATATATCTACAGTCAATGGGAAACTAGTCTCTTAGAGAAGTGTTTCTTTCCCACAAGCACCACCGTCAGCCTGTCTGCTGTATAGAGCCGACTGGAGGACCCAGACACCAAGTAAAGCTTATTCACTCTCCACCCCAGCCCAGCATGCAGTCAGATGCAATTATTCAACCACGCCAACCCTTGTCATGTTTCAGTTTTTAGTTTCTGGGACCCAAAGCTCAGCCTTCAGGTGGGACATCCAAGTTGGACAGGTCTTAGGTTAGAGGCCTGACGAAGTGAATTCCAGTTACCCAGAACACCCCGCGTCACCCATTCTCTGCCTCCGTAGCCACCATGTGCCCCCTTCATAAGCCTGTCTTGAACCAGCCGTGGTCAAGGTCTGGTTTAGGTGTAGGATTACACAGTTCTGAGCGAAGACTTGACCTGAACAGTGGACGTTTCTGTAGTTGAGTGAAGCAGTAAAAGGATTTGTGTAACATAATTTAAAGAATTGTGCTTTTGCAATCAAGACGAAAACTGTAATACAGCTGACACAGGAACGGTTCTCATGAGTCAGTCCAGCAACCTTCTCCCCACATCAGCAGAAAGATGTGAAGATGACATCACACGAAGACAAGCAGCCGATGTCACTGTGTCATGTTTACTGTAGGACTGAAATGGAAAATCTGAGTGTTCCAGGTGTCACTACTTGCATATTTGTGTGTGTGTGTGAACCCAATATCAATGATTAAGTGTTGGTGTAGAACAGCTGATTAAAGCATAATTAATCCTGCAGTGAAACACTAACCTTCACTGCAGAGCGATCCCATCGCTTTCTTATAATGAGACACACACACAGCAATTCTCTCTCTCTTTCTCTCTCTGTCTCTCTCTCACACACACACACAAACCCTAATTCGAAATGACCCTGTGTGTGGATTCTGAGGTAAGACAGTCTCGGGTTACCAGATTCTGATCTGATTCCTGCTGCCCGTAATCTGATAACCTCATTACGATGCTGGACTTCAGGCGTGGAGCTCCTCAGCAGGGTTGCCAGGTCAGCGAGGAGAATCCCTCATCAAATCATTCTGTCACGCTCCACCTCCAGGCCCGCCGACCCGGAAGTGGACCTGGATGGGTCAGCCAAGCTGCATTCAAGGCCTCATATCCAGGCTTGATCATATACTTCTTTTACCAGCCTGTCAGTAAAACACTTGACACGTGAAAGTGTGCACGTGTATCTGTGCTGTCATCAAGTAGGGTGCTAGTAGTCTAGTTGGTAACACACTCGCCTATGAACCAGAAGACCCAGGTTCAAACCCCACTTACTACTATCATGTCCCTGAGCAGGACACTTAACCCTGAGTGTCTCCAGGGGGGGGACTGTCTAATACAGAAGTCAGACAAGAAGAAGGTTCCAAGTTAATCTAAATCTTCTCTATAGAGGAAGGTCTTGAGCTGCCGTGTGAAGGTGCTCAGTGACTGAGCTGGAAGTTCATTCCACCACCGAGGGGCCAAGATGGAGAAGAGTCTAGATGAGCGTCTTCCTTTACCTTCAGAGATGGGGGGACCAGGCGAGCAGTACTGGAGGCTCGGAGTATACGAGGTGCAGTGCGGTGAGGGTGTAATAAGGGCTGTGAGGTAGGGATGGTGTACTACTCCATGTTTGGCCTTTGTAGACCAGCATCAGTATTTAGAAACCTGATGCGTGCAGCTACTGGGAGCCAGTGGAGGGACCGTAGCATAGGGGCCGGTGTGGAGAACTTGGGAAGGTTGAAGAGTTGTAGAGGTGGATGGTGCATAGAGGTAGACCAGCTAGAAGGGAGTTACAGTAATCCAGTCCTTGAGACTCTCTCTATCACTCCCTCTCTCCTCTTGTCTGTCTCTCCCTCTCTCTCTCTCTCACTCCCTCCCTCTCTCTCTCCCTCTGTCTCCCTCTCTCACTCCTCTCCCTCTCTCTCTCTCTCAATTCTCTCCCTCTCTCTCCCTCCCTCTCTCTCTTCCTATGTCTCCCTCTCTCACTCTCCTCTCACTTCTCTCCCTCTCTCCTTCTCTCCCTCTCTCTCTCTCTCTCTCTCCCTCTCTCTCTTTCTCTCCCTCTCTCTCTCTCACTCCTCTCTCTCCCCTCTCTCCCCTTCCTTCTCTCCCTCTCTCTCTCTCCTCTCTCCTCTCCCTCTTCTCCCTCTCTCTCCTCTTCTCCCTCCCTCTCCTCTCTCCTCTCCTCTTTCCTCTCTCTCTTCTTTCTCTCTCTCTCCTCTCTCTCTCTTTCTCTCCCTCTCTCCTCTCTCTCTCTCTCTCTCTCACTCCTCTCCTCTCTCTCTCCTTTCTCTCTCTTCCTCTCTCCTCTTCTCCCTCTCTCCTCTCCTCTCTTCTCTCCCTCTCTCTATTTATCTATAATAGGAGAGCAGGTGTGAAGAGCGGATGACGTCACCCTCCTCTTCCTCCCTGCGTCACGGGGGCGGGCTCCAGCCAATCACCGGCTCCGCTGCTGCGGATGACGCGCGGAACGGCAGAGCCCCGCGGCCGCGGCGGGATGGAGGAGCGGACCGGACGGAGCGGGGCGCCCAGCAGCCCGGGGACCTTCATCCGCCAGCCGCGGACGGTGCTGCGCATCCTGGCCTGGGTGAGACCGTCATCTTATTATGATGGAGAAGAAAATCCATAACGTGACGTCATCGCGCGATATTCTCATATCTTCTACCCAGTCACGCTGCGCATGTGTCTGCTGCTTTGCAGTTCTTCTCCATCGCTGTCTTTGCCCCCGTCGTAAATGAGGGTTACATCAACTCAGGCAGCGAGCGCCTGCACTGCATCTTCAACAAGAGCCACATGGCCTGCAACTACGCCATCAGCGTGGGGGTCCTCACCTTCCTCGCCACCATCGGCCTGCTGCTGCTGGACGCCTGGTTCCCCCAGATCAGCAGCGTCAAGGACAGGAGGAGAATTGTTCTCCTGGAGATGCTCTTTTCAGGTGAGATACCTTCACAACATGAATGTGACAGGGTGGTAGTAGCCTAGTGGGTAACACACTCGCCTATGAACCAGAAGACCCAGGTTCAAACCCCACTTACTACCATCATGTCCCTGAGCAAGACACTTAACCCTGAGTGTCTCCAGGGGGGGGACTGTCCCTCTAACTACTGATTGTAAGTCGCTCTGGATAAGGCCGTCTGGTAAATGCTGTAAATGTAAATGTAAATGGGGAGAGCAGGAGGAGAATTGTTCTCCTGGAGATGGTCTTTTCAGGTGAGGTGCCTACACAACATGAACATGAGGAGAGCAGGAGGAGAATTGTTCTCCTGGAGAGGGTCTTTTCAGGTGAGATACCTACACAACATGAATGTGGGGAGAGCAGGAGGAGCCTTGTTCTGCTGGAGGTGCTGTTTTCAGGAGAGATACCTACACAACATGAACATGAGGAGAGCATGTCAGTGTTGTCTGATCCAGTAAAAAACCTTCACCCACAGAAGATTGTGTTCTTTACCTTTTTTATTGTCCTTTCAGGTTTCTGGACGTTCCTGTGGTTTGTTGGCTTCTGCTTCCTGGCCAATCAGTGGGGCCAGACCTCCCCTGCTGAACTCCCATTGGAGCAGGCAGCAGATGCGGCGAGGGCGGCCATCGCCTTCTGCTTTTTCTCCATCCTTATCTGGGTAACACACACACACACATTCAAGGTGTTGAAATAAACAGCTACAATTCATGGGAACTACGATGAAAAATTAAATATATGATCCACAGTCAAAGGAAGGAACGACACTGCAAATAACACCACCATGTGATAGGTCATGAATTTCACCATAAAAACATCTAGAAACGTGGCAGAACACCGGAGAATAGAACTGAACGCTTTTCAGAGCATCACACTGAAAACACAAGAATAGAATTATAACACACAGTGTTAATATCTGCCATCTTCTCTGACTGACAGGCTGCTCTGACGCTATTGGCTGCTCAGAAGTTGCTGCTCGGCACTGACCTATCGCTCTTCAGCATGCAGCACCTGGACCACCACGCCCCAAAGTCCCAGTCGCCGACAGACGTGATTGGTCAGACCAGTCTTAACGACTACAAGGGTCCACCAGTCCTCCAGATGTTGGAGACCCGCCCACAGGGCCACCATGTCCCTCCGCCCGCCTTCTGACCCTGTCATGCAGCATGTGCTGTTTGCACATCAGCCTTGTGAAGATGTGGCCGTGACCTGCATGTTGAGGAACCTCCCTGCTGAGGAAGGATCTGAATGGAGGACTGATTCGGTTTCTTCTATGTTCATTTTTGTTTTAAACAAACACTTTCACTTTTTTTGGTTAAAATCCATGGAGACCCAACACCACCACATGTACTAACAATCTGTGTTTACATTAATGCATGAACGGTGACATGTGACAGTTACAGAAATGTTCCACTTTGACAAAGTCGCCGTTTCTGCACAGGAGCACTGTGTCATGCTGGTGGAAGTAGGAAACAGCTACCAGTAGATTTCAGACGTCACGTTAGACCAGACTTGTCCTTCAACATCGTCCATCGGGATGAAATGTCAGGCCAGCTTCTTCAGGTCCGAAACTGCAGCTGCTTCAGTTCCAGAGTGGAGAGTGATTTTACAGGGTTTTTACATCAGTTTTAATCATTTAAAAGAGTTACAATAAGAACATTATTATTAACCAACACATGCATAATTCATATTAAAGATAGAATATGAAAAAGAGGGCAGTTTTGTTTTTACTCACATACAACGTTCCAATCATTTACATGTTAATGTTAATGTGTGAGGAAAGATGGGTTGAAAATGTTAGAACAGAGGGTGAGGAAAACTTGCATGGTAATTCATCTACACTCTATTTCCAAATGTATTGGTGTAAGCATTGCGCCACTGATGCCTATAAACCAGAAGACCACGACGTCCCAGCTTCAAACCCCGCTTACTAACGTTGTAACGACTGTTTGCAAGTCGCTCTGGACGAGGTTGTGTGCCAAATGTCATTAATAAAATGTTTTGTAATGTAGAAAACCTTTGGGGTGAGTTCAAGTTTTAAATTGCACAACATAACACAGAAAACAGAAGACAAACTGCCCTATAAGATGAAACTATAAAATATTAAATAAATTGAAGATTGCAAGCATCTCCATTTGGGGACCAGGAAACCATGCTGAGAGTTATTATTGAGGTGTTGGTTTGAGTTCAATTTATTTTTATCATTGATTCTAATCTGCTGTTATCATAGCCAGTAGTTCCGCTGTTAACTTCAATAGTTCAGTAGTTCTTCCAAGTTCTGCTGGGATAATGCAGCATGAAAAGCCTCAATTTACAGCACTTGTAGGATACCTTCCGAGGTCTGGTGGAGTCACCACCTCAATTTACAGTATTTTAAGGATACCTTCCAAGGTCTGGTCGAGCCACCACCTCAACCTACAGCACTTGTAGGATACCTTCCGAGGTCTGGTGGAGCCACCACCTCAACTAATAGGACTTGAAAGATACCTTCCGAGGTCTGGTGGAGTCAACACGTCAACTTACAGGACTTGAAGGATACCGTCCGAGGTATTATTCAGACAAGTATATCCGCAGTTGGTGTTCTCTGGTGTTTGATTAGGTGTGATGTTTGAGAAAAACTCAAGCCACACTGTACACACTTGTAAAGCTTCTCTTCAGTATGTACAATCTGGTGTCATAGAAGGCTCGGTAATTCTGAAAAACTCTTCCCACATTGGTCACACTTGTAAGGTCTCACTCCAGTATGTATCTTCTGATGTGTTGTAAGGTTTGATGATTGTGAAAAAGTCATCCCACATTGCACACAATGATAGGGCTTTTTAAAGTTTGATGCTCCGGAAAAACTATTCCCACACTGGTCAGAATAATACGGCTATCCTCTGGTGTATGATTAGGTTTGATGTGTGTGAAAAACCCATCCCACACTGAGTACGCTGCACACACTGTAAGGGCTTCCCTACAGCATGTATGCTCTGGTGTGTTTTAAGGGCTGATGATTGTGAAAAGGACCTATCCAGTATGGATTCTATGGTGTGTTATAAGGTTTGAGGGTTCTTATAAAAGGTCCCCCATCATGAAATTAATTCATTAATATGGGTTCCCTAGCCCGTCTATTGTCCTGCAGTGGCTAGAAATGGTCGGATCTGGAATTTGTCCCCTTATGTCATCATAAGGGGAAAGGTGACCTCCCGCTTCTCATGCTTTTTCCACCCAGAGAATTTCCCGCCCCTCCCCTAAAACATTATCTCCACCGACCGTCATGGCTACCAAATGTGCAAAGCATTGCAGTTGCTTGGTTATTGGATAAAAATGAGCACAAATCTATTTCTTTAGTTCCGTCGCACAAGACTCACAGTGGGTTCTTTTGTTTTTTTGTCTGGAAAAACACCAACACGACCTCCTGTCTGCGCGAAACGTTAATTAACATCATTAACGCAAATGCTTGCTCAACTTCTATATGCTGCTCTCCAGCTTATCCCGCCTCTCTTCTCCTCATTAACATTTAAAGCTACAGACACTGAAATGGTGCATCCTGGGAAATCTCATTGTGGGTCTGGATCAAACTGGCTGTAATTCTGCACCTGAATTTCAGAAGGAGACTTTAGATACAGAATTAGGGGACACTACGACCAACATAAAAGGGCTTAGTGGGTGGTTAGTAGCCTAGTCTTAGCATCTCTTCTTTCGAATTCCATGCAGTCTCAGTTTCTTCTCCTGTGAACATCATTCTCATAGTCTTATATCGCCCTCCAGGGCCACTTGGGCCCTTTATAGATGAATTGGACACTCTCCTCAGCACTTTCTCTTTAGAAACCCCCCTAACTCTCCTTGGTGACTTCAACCTTCCATCAGCCCTGCTCCAATCATCCTGCCTTCTTCCCCTTCTCCACTCTTTTTCCTTGACCAACAGCAACATCTCTCCCACACACAAAGGAGGGAATGTCTTGGACCTGGTCTTCAGTCGTCCTTCTCCAACTTCTGACCTTTCTTCCACTCCCCTTCACATCTCTGACCACCACTTCCTGACCTTTACACTCACTGTACCTACAGGATCCACAACTGTCCCCCATCCATCCTTCATTAGACAAAACCTTCACACTGTCTCACCTTCATCTTTATCTTCCTGCATTCTTTCACATCTCCCAACCCCTGACTCATTCCTCTCCTTACCACTAGAGACCGCTACTAACTCTCTCCTCTCCTCACTTTCCCTTTCCATTGATCAACTCTGTCCTCTATCAACTAAACCCAAAAGGACTTCTCCCCCTGCGCCCTGGCTCTCCGATACATTGCGCAGCAATTGAAGAGTTCTTCGAGCAGCGGAGAGAAAATACAAGAAATCTCAACTTGACTTAGACCTACTGGATTACCAGAATCTTCTGCGCAAATTTTCTACTAACCTCACTACTACTAAAACTGCTTTCTACAAAGCAAAACTAGAAGCCTCTGCCCACAACCCTCAAAAACTCCACAACATCTTCTTATCCCTACTCAACCCCCCGACTCCCCCTGCCCCAACTTCCTTAACAGCTGATGATTTTGCCAACTTCTTCACAGGGAAGATTGAAAAAATCTGTGAGACATTCTCCAACACTAATCCTACTCTTCCTTCTGAAAATTCGACAACTACTCTAAATCAATTTTCTAAGATCACATCTGATGAAATCATTCAGATTATATCCACAGGCAACCCAACCACCTGTCCACTAGATACAATACCTTCTGCAATGTTTCAAACTATCTCCCCTGACCTCATCCCTTTCATTTCTTATATCATAAACAGCTCAATCTCATATGGCCACGTACCATCCGCCTTTAAAACAGCCAGGGTTCTTCCAATCCTAAAGAAACCCACTGCTGATCCTACAGACATTAACAATTACAGACCAGTTTCCCTCCTCTCATTTCTATCCAAAATCCTTGAGTGCTGTGTCTACAACCAGCTATCACTCAATTTATCACAGAACAACCTCCTGGATCCTAACCAGTCTGGCTTCAGAACAGCTCATTCCAGCAAGACTGCCCTTTTGGCGGTTACCGAGCAGCTACATGCAGCCAGATTGGCAAAACTGTCATCAGTTCTTATTCTCCTCGACCTCTCTGCTGCATTTGACACCATTAACCACAAGACTCTCTTGTCAATCCTGAAGAGGCTTGGAATTCGTGGCTCAGCATGGCAGTGGTTTGCTTCCTACCTTGATGAGCGATCTTACCAAGTGACTTGGAAAGGATCCACCTCTACCTCACGTAGACTCTCCACTGGTGTCCCTCAAGGCTCAGTGCTAGGTCCTCTCCTTTTCTCCCTCTACACGAGGTCACTTGGTGAGGTCATTTCCTCATATGGATTATCCTACCACTGCTATGCTGACGACACACAACTCCTCTTCTCCTTTCCTCCCTCTGATCTACATGCTGCTTCCAAAATCTCTGCATGTCTAACCGACATCATGTCTTGGATGGCAGCCCATCACCTCCAACTCAATCCCACCAAAACTGAACTAATATTCATTCCAGCAGGTTCTTCCAACTCTCCTTCTCGACTCACATCAGCAACCTTTCCCACTCATGCAGATTCCTTCTCTACAATATCAGACGAATCCGCCCTTATCTGTCAACACAGGCCACCCAACTACTGGTTCAGTCCTTAGTTATCTCATGACTGGACTACTGCAACTCCCTTCTAGCTGGTCTACCACTATGTACCATCCCACCTCTACAACTACTACAAAATGCAGCAGCACGACTGATCTTCAACCTTCCCAAGTCCTCCACACCGCCCCTCTGCTACGTTCCCTCCACCGGCTCCCAGTAGCTGCACGCATCAGGTTCAAAATACTGATGCTGGCCTACAAAGCCAAACATGGAGTAGCACCATCCTACCTCACAGCCCTTATTACACCTCACACTGCACCTCATTTACTCCGAGCCTCCAGTACTGCTCGCCTGGTCCCTCCATCTCTGAAGGTAAAAGGAAGACATTCATCTAGACTCTTCTCCGTCTTGGCCCCTCGGTGGTGGAATGAACTTCCCCTCGAGGTCAGAACAGCTCAGTCACTGAGCACCTTCAAACGACAGCTCAAGACCTTCCTCTTTAAAGAATATTTAGATTAAATTGTAATTTTCTTGTTGTTGAACTTTGTGTACAGAATCTACAACAGAGTGACTAAAAAGATGTATTCATAGTTGGGGTCCTAGTGAACCGGAATTGATCTCTTCATCGATGGTAACTTGAAAGCACGCTGTAAGTCGCTCTGGATAAGGGCGTCTGCCAAATGCCGTAAATGTAAATGTAAATGTAGTGGGGTAACACACTCGCCTATAAATCAGAAGACCCAGGTTCTTCTGTGTCCCTGAGCAGGACACTTCATCCTGAGTGTCTCCAGGGGGGGACTGTCCCTGTAACTACTGGTTGTAAGTTGCTCTGGATAAGGACGTCTGGTAAATGCTGGAATTGTAAATAAATGCAAATACATTTTTCATGTCAGGGGACCGCTACAGCTAAATAAAGATGAAGCACAATGAATTTAACACCAAGCAGCCGATATGGCCCCAAAATAATATTGCAATATTTTTGAGTAACCTGACAATAACAATAAATTTGACGATTTAGCAAACTATGCTTGCTAATCATTTTACAGCATAAACATAACTGGTTACCTAAAAAATACAGATTTTAGTGCAATAACTTTATCATAACCCTGACATTCAAAGTTCATTTTATATATGTTTAATTTATATAATTGATTACAAACCTCAGTGTTAAAATGAACTCAACTCTGAAAATGGATGCACAGGTTAACAATATTGTAAAATTGTGCATTTTTCAGCTGAGGCGCCTGTCTAAACTCAGCCTGTCCTTTCCAAGCGAAATCTGGAAACAGTGATCCACTCTTTCATTACATCCCGCCTTGACTTCTGTAATTCATTGCTTTTTCGGATCAGCCAGACATCTCTAGCTTGCCTACAATTAGTACAAAATGCAACTGCACGTTTTCTCACTGGTACAAACAGGCGAGACCACAGAAAACCGATCTTAGCCTCACTACACTGGCTCCCTGTCTGTTTTACAGTCCGGTTTAAAATTCTTTTTTTTTTTTTTTATCACCGAATGGCTCGACTCCTATTTATCAGACCTACTTATCCATGTCTGTTTTGATCCTGCTAATTTAACTTTTTTTTATTTTAATGTACAGCACTTTGGTCAGTTGTGTTAAAGTGCTCTATGAATAAATAGGGTATGGTATGGTATATGAAATTTGTTATATCACACTTCAAGTTTCCAACTGCTTTTATGGCTTTTGTCATAACTTTATATTGAAGTACTCAGTAGTACAAGAAGTACTACATACGTCATACTTGTTCAGAAATCTGACCACTGGTTATGGGGATAAAGTGACTTGTGTTATAGAATAGTTCTATTCAGTCTTAATCTTAATTATATATATTTTTTAATTCTCCCTCTATTTTGTGGACTGAAAAAGCCTGAATGAAACGTAACTAGTATTACGTAAAATAAAACCCACCATTACATATAAAGTTTACTAAAAATCTTTAGAGCACACTGAAGTAGCTTTCTTTGTTTTGGTGTTGTAGCGGGATTTCAGATCATCTTCATACAGACCAAAATGGAGTTTCTCTCACACTGTGGCATGGTGTAGGTTTGCTTATTTTCTACTCCACTAATAAGATATTCAGTGTTTCTCACTTCATTACGGAAGCCTATTTCTGTTACAGCAGTTACCGGTGGATCAATATGTAACGCAAAAACTACAGTTGTGGCTGTTTGGTGGGTTTTAAAAAGAGCTGTGCAATGGAAAAAATAAATATAGAATTATGAGAAAATTAAATACCTGCTGAAAAGTTTAGGCAGTGGCACATGTGGCGTGGTGGTCACATGACTTTCCAATGTGCAGCAAGGGCCAGATGAGATGGCGATGAAATTGAAATCATAATTTTTGGATGCCGCACCCTCTAAAATTGACACACAAATATCAAGAGCCTTATTTTTTATATCGGCCTCTCACGTTCAAATCTAGTCAGTAATTACAGACACTTATTCGTGTCTAGAATCTGAGGCCTGGACAACTGCATCTCCATATGTATTATTCCTGTTCCATTTTGCACTATTTTTACTTTGGTTATGTAGCCAGTTTGTCTGTGTCACTTCATGTCAGTGTGTAACGTTGTTAGCTCCTGGTTTTCGGGGAAATGTTATTTCGTTTCACTACGTACCGTCTAACATGCTGACGTGACAATAAAGCTGGTGGTGGTGGTCTAGCAGGTAAGGTCAGAAGGTTTTCACTTTGAATCCCGAACCGCCAAGGTGCCACTGTGGTCCCCTTGATGAAGGTCCCGTCCCCACACGCTGCTCCCTGGGCGCCTGTCATGGTGTCCACTGCTCACCGAGGGTGACAGTTAAATACAGACCGTGTGCTGTGCTGTGTTTCACAATTACAATTACTTTCACTTCAGCTCACTTCAACTTCAAAAAATAAATCAGTCGAAGGTTCTAATGGACTAACTGAGAAAAAGACAGTCTATATGTTCTTAAATTTCCCACCTAATGCAATATTAGACCAATGTTGAAATTCTTTTCTTGCCCTAGTGATTTTCTTTTCCAGATTTTTGACCAATTAAAACACTTTTTAGTATGGCAGTGTCAAGTTGAAAGTGAACAGGAAAATAAGACATTCCCTCTTTTTCTTAAGCAATATTGTAATTTGATTCTACTGCTAACAGAATTGTATGGATCTGTGGTTTTCATACACGTTTCAGACAAGTAATTATATTCTGGAGATGTTCAATCAATGTAAAACAGTCCTTGAATAATCATTATTGTTCAATAAATAGAGCTGGGCAATAATACTGTCACAGGGTGAGTTTTGTGACGCATTTGCAGACATGCTAGGGGCTGGGGAGGAGGATCGGGGACGTTTGGTCTGTGAGGGAGAGACTGGCGGGGAATGGGGACGTGGAGGAAGCAGTGGACGTGCTGCAGCGCGGCGGGAAGGGAAGTCGAGGTCCGTGGGGATTACCGGGGCAGAAGGGAATCGGAAGACGGCGGGTTTCAGGATTGTCCGGGATCGTGTGCTGGACGGGAGGACGTCTTGGGAGGGGAACATGGATTTCGTCGTGGTCCAAAGGATTAAGCAAGTCTCGGAGTCAGGGGCAGGCGAAGTTCGTTATTCATGGGTCAATAGATCTAGGTCGTGATTTAAGGGAGCGAGCGTCTCGAATGAGTTGTCTCATACAAAGAGCGTGCAGCGCCTCCTCGGGGTCACCCGACTTTTATACTCGACGCTGCACGCTTCCGTTTCCTCTTCCAGGTCGTGGTCTTTCTGGCTGGTCTGGCGCTCTCATGTTGGCCATGACAAATACAGATTTTTCTCCATTTTCATCTAGAGGCTAAAGTCTGTGCTTTTAATGTATCGGACGCTTCATTCACATGTCCACATAATGAAAAGGACTTCATGTTAAGCCACCCCACCAGCGCCAGGTTCATGACATGATAACAGCTGGAATGAAGGACACTTCCACTTCACACACAGCATTTCATGAAGAGGACGTGGACACAAAGTTTATTCGGGTACAAGAATTATCTTCACACCAGCAATCCATCTGGGGAGGAGAGTGAAACCGCAGCAACAACACAAGCGGGCAGCCAGCGACCGGGAATTATGTCAGGCCACTACTCAATCTCACTAAGCTTCCATGCAAACAATGTAGAAGAAATGTGTAAAGTATTATAACTGGGAGATCTTAAAACCTCCACGCATAATATAGTAAATATTAAAGCAAAATCTCATTTACATGAACAAAGATTACAGAATCGTGGATTTTTAAAAAAGTTTTAATGATGAGACATTTTAATGAAATTATTTTCATTTTTTATTTTAGTTTTTATTATTACAACCTTTTTTGTGCCGTTTCCCTGTGCTTTTGATCCCTCTGGGTCCCCCTAATGGTCACATATATTATTACAGTTAATTCTTGGCATCAACACGAACACACTGTCAAGATTCCGATAGTTTAACTAAATTAAGACAATACTGGTACAGTGAGCAAGTGTTTGTAAAAGGTTGTGGCATGCTAGAGCCCACACTCTCCTATTCAGAAAGAATATTATTACTGAAGGACATAAAATAAATAATAAAGCAAGTAGGAAATATGGACATCGTCCTACATGTTTGTGATGGCGTTGTATAATTATTTTGAGCCTTTACAAATCGTAGATTTGGTGAAGGGGTGGGTTACACAGGTGCACTGTGGACTGAAAAGACACCAAGAAGACAATGCAAACCCAAAAAGATAAGGTTGGACAATACAAGACAACTGATGTGTTTCTGATGTGTACACAGTAACAACTGAACAGCTGAAAGTTATTTAAAAGAAAATGGCAATAAAAACTATATATGACAGCCATAAAGCCAAAAATCATCACATGGTGCTATGGCCGCGTTCATGCTGCGCTGTTTTGTCCAGACTAGGTATGTAATTTAGCCTGGTTAAGCTGTCCTCCCTGCTGGACAACGTCTCCCGCCCCATGCAGGAGACCCTGGCAGCACTGAGCAGCTCCTTCAGAGGCAGGCAGTGGCACCACGATGTGGGACGCAGACTCAGAAGGTCTCTCCTGCCAACCGCTGCCAGGCTCTACAACAGCTGACTACACAAACACACACATGCAATAGACTATTTCCATGTTCTTATGTGCAATATGTGTGTATTCACCCACTCTGTACATATGTAAACGTACTTAAATTCTACATATACAGACGTTCACAAATAGTTTTTTTATGTATATACTGATATATATTAAAAACTCACATCCACTGTTTTTTATAGACTATTTATTTGTATATTGAACTTTAATATATCTTGTAATATCCACTTTCTGCTGTGACAATGTGGAACTAATAAAGGATCATCTTATCACATCACACAATTCAGGATAGGAACTAGCAGGAACTATATTCTTCTTCTGTTCTTATAGATTATAGATTAATTTTCTTTTGCCTTGTTAACTTGCTACAGTGAAGCATATTTTGTATGTCATAATAAGGACAATATCCATAAATGAGGAGGTAAAATTTAATGTAATATTTTATATCATCTAGTGGTCAAGCGTGGTATTGCAGCATTATTGCAGATACCAGAAGCCATCCCTCATCTCGTCACATGATCCGAATGAAAGTCTGAAAATTTGTGATTGGATGGAACTGTGCTGGGACAGTCCCCCTGGAGACACTGTCTTGCTCTGCAGTTGTAGTAAGTGGGATTTGAACCTGGCACTTTGAGTGTCAAGGCTACTACACACTACACGTAGGTTGCCCAGTCAGGTGTGTAAGAAGAGCAGAGGAACATGTGAGGTGATTATTGGGTGGTAGTGGCCTAGTGAGTAACACACTTGCCTATGAACAAGAAGACCCCGTGTCCCTGAGCAAGACACTTAACCCTGAGTGTCTCCAGGGGGGGACTGTCCCTGTCCCTACTGACTGTAAGTCGCTCTGGATAAGGGCATCTGGTAAATACTGGAAATTTAAACTTCACTGATGGTGTTGTGGTTTGTACTTTTTTAAATGATTTAATTATTGCATTTGAGTATTTGATAAGATAAGATCGACCTTTGTTAGTCCCACAAGTGGGAAATTGCATTTGTCACAGCAGAAAGTGGATAGAATACAGAGGTAATAGCAGCAAAAAATAAATATGTATATGTATATAACTACAAATGTACAATTGAAATCTACACATGTACAATGGGTACACCTGTACAGTTGGTAATTACCGTGGTGTATTTGAAGTGTGTGTTTGTCTGAGTGTGTGTGGTCAACTGTGAGGTCTTTGTTGTAGAGTCTGACAGCGGTTGGAAGAAAAGACCTTCTGAACCTCTCCTTCCCACATCGTGGGTGCAGTAGCCTGCCACTGAAGGAGCTGCTCAGTGCTGTCAGGGTCTACTGCATGGGGTGGGAGATGTTGTCTAGCAGGGATGACAGCTTAGCCACCATTCTCCTGTCACTCACCACCTCCACTGGGTCCAGAGGGCATCCTAGAACAGAGCTGGCCCTCCGGATCAGCCTGTTCAGTCTCTTTAAGGCCCCAGTGGAGATTCTGTTGCTGCAGCAATGCCAATGCCACTGCAGAGTCATAAAAAGGCTTCAGGAGTGGCCCCTGTACCTCAGAAGACCTGAGCCTCCGCAGCAGGTCCAGCATGCATAGAATTAGACGGCTCTGCATTTCTCTGTTACATGCACAGGAAACAAAGTGCTGACCTGCTCTCTCTCTCTCTCTCTCTCTCTCTCTCTCTCTCTCTCTGCATGTAAGCAAGCATTTCATTGCACTTTGTTCTACATAACTTCTGGACAAATCTCTCACAAAAAATGTCCCACGCATACATAAACATGAAGGAACAAGCATTCCACCTTTCTTTCCTGCTTTGCCTGCAGGTTGTATTTTTCATCAAACAGCTCCTCCCTGCCACACCTGAGTTAGGCATGGTACACTTTCACACCTTCTCACACACACACACACACACACACACACACTTTACCATGCACCGTCAGGCCTGTTCAGACAGAAAAGGAATGAGACTGTGTGTGTGTGTGTAAGTATTTTTAAAAAGTATTTTTACCTGGTTAAGCAATTCAGGGGGAATCAGATCTGTGGCTTCATTAGGAAACTATTGCTGGTATTGGGCTTCCCACCATCATCTTCCTCTTGCTAGTGAAGCAGTGGTAGATCAGTGGTATGATCAGACTGGGCCAGATTCCTGCTGCCCATTTCCAATCCAGCACCACGACCCTGTCAGTGGCTCATCACCTTTCCTACTTTGGACATCATACAAGTGCCCAGACCACATATGTAGACATCACAACTCGTTCAAATATTTGCATTTCGCCATCAGCTTCAAGAACAAGAATATCTGTAATAAATCCCACCCACTTTACTGAGATAATGCAAGTGTTTTCACCTTATAACAGCCATAATGTTGTGGCATATAACACACACACACACACACAGTATATATTGTTGTGTAATATTGCCTCCAGATTTATTAAAAATAATGCTACAGCTAGTGAATTATGAACATAGGCCACGCCTCCTGCGAAGGGCTCAGGCATAGTAAGCATAAAAGAAAATGTTAACACACATGAGGATAATTGCATTCACACAACAGAAACGGGCCCAGAACGGGTCCTCCGTGGTGCTAGGAATCATGGGAACAGTGGCCCCGGTGGGGGCTCGGGACGGGTGTGGACTGCAGAACCTGGGAGTCCTCACACAGCGGCCTCTTCTGACTGAGTCTCCGCCCACTAGAGGAGAGAAGGAGGGATGGAAGGTGAACGAGTGATGGAGTGAATGATTTAACGAAGGAATGACTGGGCGAGAGAGGAATACCTCTTACTGTGGACACTTTCTGCAGAGGAAGATCTTGCTCTGAGGGATTATTCAGACTCCACCAGGTCAGATTCTGGATCTGAAAAACACAAATCACCCAAGTACTGTTAACTGTGTGTGTGTGTAACTGTGCGTGTTAGCTGTTGTGTTCTGTCACCTGCTCAGGGGGGGGTGGGGGTGTGAGTAGACTGATCACCATGACGACGGCCATGGTCAGCCCACACAGAATGATGGCGAAGTGCAGGTAGTGAACAGAGCGCAGCACAGAAGGGGCGAAGTCTTCCACACCACAGCGTGGAGGCGGGTAAGCGAACTCCAGAACCATCCGTGTCACCCCGACTACGAGGCCCACCATCAGTCCCCAGAACGCACCCTTACACACACACACACACACACACGCAGGAATGGTGTTACTGCTGAACATGGCATGGTCCACACACATGATCATGATACACTGGAGCCTTTTGATGGGCAGCAGTGGGGCCTAAGGGGTAAGTGGGGCATCCTCGGGCACCTGTCATGGTGCCCACTGAGGTCCCCATGATGAAGGTACCGTCCCCACACACTGGTCCCCGGGAGCCTGTCATGGTGCCCACTGAGGTCCCCTTGAGGAAGGTACCATCCCCATACACTGGTCCCCGGGAGCCTGTCATGGTGCCCACTGAGGTCCCCTTGAGGAAGGTACCATCCCCATACACTGGTCCCCGGGCTCCCCAAGGGTGATGGTTAAATACAGAGGGGACAATTCGTATGCTGTGCTGAGTGTTTCACAAATTTCACCATCACTTTCACTTTCTGTGTGTTTGTTACTTACAGCTTCGTTCGTCCTTTTCCAGAAAACAGCCAACACAAATATGGACGAAACGGGCGGGGCCAGGTAACTTGTCACTGATTGGATATAAACATACAGCTGGCCGCTGTTAGCACTCTGCAGGATTGGTATCCAGATGACACTAATAACCACCAGGATCACAGTGACGATTCTGCAGCACACACACACACACACACACAGACACACACACACAGACACGCTGTAATGGATACGTGACTTGTAGAATCTGGAGAATCTTCATCATGGCAACTGACCTGCCAACCAGCAGCAGCTCTTTTTCACTGGCGCGGCGGCGGTGTTTTTTCCAGATGTCCATAGTGAAAAGGGTGGAGCTGCTATTGAAGATGGAGGTGAGTGATGACATCAGGGCGGCCATCATCACAGCAATCATCAACCCCCGGAGACCTGTAAGACACACACACACACACACACACACACACACACACAAACAGCATAATTCAAACACACTTCCCATCACTGTACATAATACAAACACACACATACAATCATCATCACAGAGCACAGAGCATCAAACACACACTCAATCATTGTGGGTCAGTAGTGGTTAAGGAAGCGGCCCCGTAATCAGAAGGTTGATGGTTTGAATCCCGATCCGCCAAGGTGCCACTGAGGTCCCCTTGATGAAGGTCCCGTCCCCACACACTGCTCCCCGGGTGCCTGTCATGGTGTCCACTGCTCACCGAGGGTGATGGTTAAATACAGAGGACATGTTTCACCATGTCACTGTTGCAGCTGTGCTGCAGTGTTTCACAATGACAATCACTTCACTTACAGTGAAAACATACAGTTACACTTACCACTTGGCATGAGTTCGATGACCAGTTTAGGGAAAGCAATGTTGGAGCAACCCACCTCAGCTCCACACACTCTCATACACTCCTCAGGATCAACACATCCCACCGAGTCTGTAACACACACACACACACACACATTCCTCACACTTGGGTGGAGTCAGTTACATTAACACACTAACCATACAAAGAAAAAACACAAATCCACACACAGAGATGAACATTCTGGTCCTGCGAATTGGAGTGAGTATTTTCTTCACCAGTTTCTTACCACAGCAGCTCATCTGACCTTCCAAACGTGTGCAAAGTTCAACATCCATTCTCAACATTCACCTGCTGCATTAATGTTTCAGTATTTTACTGCTCAGAACCACCAGTCCTCCCTTTCTCAACATCACCTGCCATTTTCTATCTTGCTAAGTATCTCTGAGAAGGTCTAACCCAGAGCTTCTCGATTATATGCTCTGTTAGGAAGAAGTAACCCCCCACAGCCCATTGCGTCTCTTGCAATGGAATGTGTTTTTTAACGCTGTTACCATGATTCTGCCAATTATGGATGGTGTACTATTCATTTCCAGCATTTACCAGATGCCCTTATCCAGAGTGTCTTACAGTCAGTAATTACAGGGACAGTCCCCCTGGGGTTGGATCCTGGGACCTTCTAGTCTTTTGGTTCATATATATACTAAACCACTACCACCCTAGTCATAGTGAATATTGAAGCATCATCAGGGTCTGGTTCTTCAGTTGTATTACTGCAGGAAAGGTTTGAACTGGCATGAACAGATTGGTTTGAACATGTTCTTGACAGTGATTGATGGACGTGCCATGTTCTGCAGGTTATGGGGTATGAATGATGCCACTGTGACTGTTCACTGAACAGATGAAGAGACACGCGAGTTCAGTTCCCCATCAGCGGTAAACAAGCGCACAGCTGCGAAAAAAAAAGGAATAATATGTTGACACTGGCGCACCCATGAAGCTGGAATGTCGCAGAGGCAACAATGTGACGCAGTCACACAGAAAACCAGTGAAAGTGATCTGCTGTGTGACTGTGTGTGTGTGCTGAGGTGTGGTGTTGATCGGGAGTCTTGCGCTGCCTTTGTTGGACGTTACCTGTGCAGAACTGGGGAGCGAAGAAAGTCCCGAGTACACACTAAGAAAGGTACTTCCTGCCATTACTAGACACAGAAGACTGGAATGGAGCCAAAAGAACGTCTTGTCCACTAAATTTATAGAACCTTTCTGTCTTTTTCGCCTCTCTGACCTCGATTTAGATTCATGTAAGTATAGGATGTGTTCTGTGTTTGTATTTGTGCAGGTTTCATTAATTGGTTGATTCGTGCAGAATTTGTACTTTTTTTGTAAAACTGATTAAATATAAACTGGTTTAGTGTAGTTTTTATTTGTTGATAAAGTTATAGTACTGGATTAGTGCTGTATTATTATCAGTGTAAACTGGTTTAGTGGAGTTTTTTTTTGTTGATAAAGTTATAGTACTGGACTAGTGTTGTATTATTATTATTGTCAAAGCCCATTGAGACATACTGTATGTGATTTTGGGCTATATAAGAAATAAATGTTGTTGTTGTTGTTGTTAATATCAGTGTAGTTTTTGTAGTAACTAGTTTAGTGTAATTTTTATTTGTTGATAAAGTTGTAGTACTGGTTAGTTCTGTATTTGTATCAGTGTAAACTGGTTTAGTGGAGTTTTTTTTTGTTGATAAAGTTATCGTACTGGACTAGTGTTGTATTATTATTATTGTCAAAGCCCATTGAGACATACTGTATGTGATTTTGGGCTATATAAGAAATAAATGTTATTGTCAGTGTAGTTTTTGTAGTAACTAGTTTAGTGTAGTTTTCATTTGTTGATAAAGTTGTAGTACTGGTTAGTTCTGTATTTGTATCAGTGTAATCTGGTTTAGTGTAGTTTTTATTTGTTGATAAAGTTATCATACTGGTTAGTGCTGTATTTGTATCAGGGTAATCTGGTTTAGTGTAATTTTATTTGTTGATAAAGTTATAGTACTGAAGTAGTTCTGTATTTGTATCAGGGTAATCTGGTTTAGTGTAGTTTTTATTTGTTGATAAAGTTATAGTACTGAAGTAGTTCTGTATTTGTATCAGGGTAATCTGGTTTAGTGTAATTTTTATTTGTTGATATAGTTATAGTACTGTCATAGTGCTGTATTTGTATCAGTGTAATCTGGTTTAGTGTAGTTTTTATTTGTTGATAAAATTATCGTACTGGTTAGTGCTATATTTGTATCAGGGTAATCTGGTTTAGTGTAATTTTTATTTGTTGATATAGTTATCGTACTGGTTAGTGCTGTATTTGTATCAGGGTAATCTGGTTTAGTGTAGCTTTTATTTGTTGATAAAATTATCGTACTGGTTAGTTCTGTATTTGTATCAGGGTAATCTGGTTTAGTGTAGTTTTTATTTGTTGATAAAGTTATCGTACTGGTTAGTGCTGTATTTGTATCAGGGTAATCTGGTTTAGTGTAGTTTTTATTTGTTGATAAAATTATCGTACTGGTTAGTTCTGTATTTGTATCAGGGTAATCTGGTTTAGTGTAGTTTTTATTTGTTGATAAAGTTATCGTACTGGTTAGTGCTGTATTTGTATCAGCGTAATCTGGTTTAGTGTAATTTTATTTGTTGATAAAGTTATCGTACTGGTTAGTGCTGTATTTGTATCAGTGTAATCTGATTTAGTGTAATTTTATTTGTTGATAAAGTTATAGTACTGGCATAGTGCTGTATTTGTATCAGCGTAATCTGGTTTAGTGTAGTTTTTATTTGTTGATAAAATTATCGTACTGGTTAGTTCTGTATTTGTATCAGGGTAATCTGGTTTAGTGTAGTTTTTATTTGTTGATAAAGTTATCGTACTGGTTAGTGCTGTATTTGTATCAGGGTAATCTGGTTTAGTGTAATTTTATTTGTTGATAAAGTTATAGTACTGAAGTAGTTCTGTATTTGTATCAGTGTAATCTGGTTTAGTGTAATTTTTATTTGTTGATAAAGTTATAGTACTGAAGTAGTTCTGTATTTGTATCAGGGTAATCTGGTTTAGTGTAATTTTATTTGTTGATAAAGTTATAGTACTGAAGTAGTTCTGTATTTGTATCAGCGTAATCTGGTTTAGTGTAATTTTTATTTGTTGATAAAGTTATAGTACTGAAGTAGTTCTGTATTTGTATCAGGGTAATCTGGTTTAGTGTAATTTTATTTGTTGATAAAGTTATAGTACTGAAGTAGTTCTGTATTTGTATCAGCGTAATCTGGTTTAGTGTAGTTTTTATTTGTTGATAAAGTTATAGTACTGAAGTAGTTCTGTATTTGTATCAGTGTAATCTGGTTTAGTGTAGTTTTGGCTTATTTCTGTACTGAAGTATGACTAGTTCAGTGTAGTTTTTAGTACTGGTTTAATGTCATATATTTAATACAAATTTAATTTTATATTGCAGCACAATCTTTGGCAGCATGGCGCTCTCACAGGTTCAGTGCTTGGATGACAACCATGTCAACTGGCGTGTCAGCGAGACCAAGCCTGAATTCTTCTACAGTGAGGAGCAGCGGCTTGCACTGGAGACTCTCATTACAGGGGGACGTGAGGCCTTCCACAGCTACCTCACTAAGCACAAGCTCCGACACTTCCTGTCAGATGTTGAGATGGAGGAACTGTCCCACTCTGTGGAACAGTACAGGCCAGGTTCGGAGCATCGGGTGGAGCCTGTGATGGAGGCGAACAAGGAGGATGGACAAGTCTCGTTGCAGTACTGGCCTGACCGCTCAGATGTGTCCTGTCCCGATCTGGACCTTGGGTGGCCTGACACAGCCTCCTACCGAGGAGTCACACGGGTCAATGTGTACACACAGCCGCCAGCAAGTGGACAGATGCACATTAAAGAGGTGGTGAGGAAGACCATCGCACAGGCGCAGAAGGTAGGCAGCTGAGTGGTGAGACACCACAGGGTTTTCAGCCATTTTTCATCTGTTTGTGTGTGTTTGTGTAGGTGATAGCAATTGTAATGGACATGTTCACTGATGTGGACATCTTCAAAGACCTGCTGGATGCTGGATTTAAGAGGAAAGTGGCAGTTTACATCATCATGGAAATGTCAACTGTACCACATTTTATCAGCATGTGTGAGAGAGCAGCTATGCACAGAGAACACCTGAAGGTTTGTGTGTGTGTGTGTGTGTGTATACATATAACTTATACGTATGACAAAACAAGCTTCATAATTTAATATATCATGATAAAGTAAAGTGAAAAAGTGAAGTGATTGTCACTTGTGATGCACAGCACACGGTGCACACAGTGAAATTTGTCCTCTGCATTTAACCCATCACCCTGAGTGAACAGTGGGCAGCCATGACAGGCGCCCGGAGAGCAGTGTGTGGTGACGGCGGATCGGGATTCAAACCGGCAACATTCTGATTACGGGGCTGCTTCCTTAACCGCTAGGACACCACTGCCCCAACTGAGACATATAAATACCATATATGTTGGACATTACAGCAAATAACAGTACTCAGTATACAGTATGTGTTACAGGATGCTACAGTGAATAACAGTACTCAGTATACAGTATGTGTTACTGAACACTCCAGTGAATAACAGTACTCCGTATACAGTATGTGTAGCTGGACATTACAGAAAATAACTGTTCTCAGCTATTTGGACTGTATACTGAAAACTGTTACTCAGTCTTCTCTGACAGTTATGACATGAGTTACACTACATCTCACCATATCTGTTCCGTGAATGCAGTAAAAATGATTTTTAGCTGCTCATGCCAGGTCAGCACACATGATAAATCACACCTTTTACATTCTTATAAGGCCAGTAGATAAATCGTTGAACGAGTTTCACAAAATAAAGTGTTTTTTTCTTACATTCATACTCGTAATCACAAGATGGTCAATTGAACAGACCTGTCCCCTTAAATGTCCCCAAACTTTTTGAAGTTGAGAAAGAAAAACCCACAAACTGACTATGAATAAGATAGCAAAAGTAGCAAAAAAAATCACTGGAAAAAGCACAAATTATGTGACATGTTTCCCCTCTTGTTCGCTCCTTCCCTCCAACATGTTTTTGTGCAGATGAAAGTGAAAGTGATTGTCATTGTGAAACACAGCACAGTACACGGTGCACACAACAAAATGTGTACTCTGATTTTAACCCATCACCCTTAGTGAGCCATGGGCAGCCATGAAAGGTGCCTGGGCAGTAGTGTGTGGGGACGGTACTCGGTTTCACCTTGGTGCCATTTGAATTGGTTTCCTTACCTGCTAGGTCACCACTGCCCCACATCCCCACTCCCCAACATATGCCCATCTTAAGCAGGGAAGAGCAAAATGAGAGGGAGCTTAGAGGAAGCAGTGAATCTCTCTTCAAAATCATAACTAACAGCTAAAAATATACATATCTATATCTCTACAGTCAATGGGAAACTAGTCCATTGTTCTGCTCACAGTTTCAGTTTCAGAGAGAAGTGTTTCTTTCTCGATCCCACAAGCACCACCGTCAGCCTGTCTGCTGTATAGAGCCGACTGGAGGACCCAGACACCAAGTAAAGCTTATTCACTCTCCACCATAGCATGCTGTGAGATGCATTCCTTTATTTAACCATGCCAACCCTTTTTTAGTTTTGTTCAAATTGACGATAGTGTAATGTTTAGGTTTTAATATATGTTATATACGACATCCAGTGAAGGTAAATGTTATGTTTTTTTAGTTGTAATCTGATGGGATTACATATACTGTATATACATATTGAGGAAGTGAAAAATGCAGTTAAGGAAGCAGCCAGTTCGAATCCCGAGGTGCCACTGAGCAAAGCACCGTCCCCACATACTACTCCCCGGGTGCCTGTCATGGTGCCCACTGCTCACCAAGGGTGATGGTTTAAAAGCAGAGGACACATTTTGTTGTTTGCACCGTGTGCTGTGCTTCAGTGTACCACAATGACAATCACTTCACAGTAAAAGCGATTCATGGTAAATCCTGTCGCTTTCAGTGCTTTGATTAAGTTTCTAGCTAGGTCACATCATGAAGAACTGCACAGGCTGATTTTGCAGGGAAGCACCATGATTGACTACCGATCATCAGCAGTGAAGCTGGTTTTTATGGGAAAACGGCATTAAAAGTTGGTGAAAGGGAAAAAAACAGAAAATTAGTAGATTAATTAGTCCAAAACACACATGTACACACACTCTCAGAAATACACACTCAAATTTACATTGAAGCAGAAAATAAAAACAAGAAAATTATAATAAGTACACTCACTGTGTCTGTGTGCATTTGCTTAACCATTCAATACACTAAACAGGGTGTGGTTCTGCACACACACACACACACACACAAACCTGATTAACCTGAACTAAGTGCCTGGGGCAGATGCCTTTTAATTTTATTTGAGGGTGTGTGTATATATAAACGTGTCTCCTATTTTAATGATTTCAATGTTGTGTTAAGAAGGTTGTGATACAATCATAGATCTACATTAATTATTACTATGACATGTAACATGCCTTAATTTGAACAATAACTAGTCTTTAATGCAGACTTCCATTATGCAAGACAGGCAAGGACAATGCAAGATGTTAAACCAGCTATTAAAAAAATCCATAATCTAAGTCATAGGTTGGGGACATATCAAGACCTAAAATGCTTGTATCTATTTCATGCAGGATAGACTAATTTAATACTTCCCATCCCACAGCTGCAACCTATTCAACTGAAACCTCAGCTACACTTTTGACAAACACAAAGAAGAGAGATAACTCCACTTCAGTTCTGATAAATGCCACTACAGGACTTCTATTGGTATATAAGGCAGTCTATCCAACTAACAGCACTGATTATTACAGCCAGCTATGTTCTAGCAGATACAAATGTTAAAATGGCTCGGGGAACCCTGTGATTATATATATCTGTTCACTTACAGTACCTGCGTGTTCGCTGTATTGGTGGAGCAGAGTTCTATACACGGTCTGCACAGAAGGTGCAAGGAACCTTGGGACAGAGGTTTATGTTTGTGGATGGAGACAGAGCAGTGTCTGGATCCTACAGGTTAGTATGTCAGTGTGTTCTGTGTGTGTGTTCTGTACAGCAACGCTACAGTGTCTAATGGTGTGTGTTTGCATGCATTTATGTACCTTGTAGCTTTACATGGAAGGCGTCCCGTCTGGACAGGAACCTCATCACTGTTATGACTGGTCAAGCAGTGGAGACATTTGACAGACAGTTCCGTGAGCTTTACCTGACTTCACGAGGGGTCAACCTTTCAAAGATGACATTGGCTGACCCACCTGAGCCAGACCCTACCCCCATTCCTGCTCCAACCCCTGTTCCCTCAGTAGCTGTTGCAAGGAAACTTATCAATCCTAAATACTCTTTAGTAACTGCAGACACAGCCAGTCGAACATCTTCTGATAAGGCAAGTGCCAAGAACAGCACCAATCACATCCCAGTCCCTGAGATGCAAGTTGTTAAGCAGCAGAAGGAGCCAGCAGAGACCACCCACATGCATCCAGGGCTTCTGGGACTGCCAAAGGCAGAGCTCATATCTTACCTGCCCATTTGGCCTGAGCCAGATCCACCTAGTGATGTCATTGGTTTCATCAATATCCGTGATGTGAGTCGTCCTGCCCCTGCACACCTGATGAGGTCAGAACTTGCTGAGACATCACAGGCCATTCGTTTCACTCAGCTGCTGCCTGAAGCCCAACAAGATACCAAACGCACGCATACCGACCAACAAGATACCCAACGCATGCATACCGGCCAACAAGAAACCCTACACACTCATACCGGCCAACAAAATACCCAACACATGCATACGGGCCAACAAGATACCCAACACACTCATACCGACCAACAAGAAACCCTACACACTCATACTGGCCAACAAAATACCCAACACACGCATACCGGCCAACAAGATACCCAACACACCCATACAAGCCAACAAGAAACCCAACACACTCATGCCGACCAACAAAATACCCAACACATGCATACTGGCCAACAAAATACCCAACACACGCATATGGGCCAACAAGATACCCTACACACCCATACAAGCCAACAAGGTAACAATCACATGTATACCAGCCAACAAGATAGCCAACACGAGCATGCCAATCAAAGATTATTCCAACCAACATGCACTGCCAAACAAATTATCCAGCAAACCTATGCTGACACCCAACACACAAATACTGATCAAGAAACTCCTGAACACATACATCCTGATAAAAACCCTTCCCAACACACCAACACAGAAGCGCAGTCTGAGTCCCCTGCACCCCCAAAGCCCAAACCCCGCACCCTGAGGCTGCACTTCACCCAGTCACAAGGAGATGTGGATGTTTGTGTAATACCTGTGCAGGACATTCAGACACTACCAGCATTCATCCCACCCTCACAACCAAGCACTGACCAATCAAAACCACTCTCCATTCCTTCTGATAACCATGGCAACAACACAGGTGGCACATCAGCACTAAATGATGGTGACTCAGTAGGGTCGACCCAGTCAGATGAGTACTATGAGTGCCGGGAGACCCTGCTGTTTAATGTCCAGGACACAGGTTCTGGTCACTATGGTGACAGAAGACTTCACAGTGATGGACTTAACCTCATGGCTCGGTTCTCCCAGTCATTGCTGGACCTCCGACAACAAAACACAGAACCAGTGGAAAGGCAGAACCCTCGTAAAAGAGAGCAGGTAAGAGCAGCATCAGAAGGGAGAAGATGGTTGTTTGGTTACACGCATGTGTTCAGTTTTCCAGATGCTGTTAGAACACAGCTTGCTTTTTTTCCATTGTAGTTGGCAGGGTCCAGCCTGTTTAGACAACTGAGTATCTGTGTGAGTGTGTGTGTACCTGGGTATAAGGCTCGGCTGATCATGCCAGGTAGAACAATGAAGACCATGGGCAGCATCTTCAGATAGCTGGCGAAAATGGAGGCTCCTTTAGCATGACTGAGGTTCTTCGCTGACAGAGAGCGCTGAACAATCACCTGCAGAAAGAACAAAAAGAAACTAGTCAAGATCAGAGAACACAGGTTTGCTGACCCAATTGCCAGGCATCATCTAACCCCAGAGTTCCTGTCTGATTCAAACACCGTTAAGGTGATCAAAGACACAGAAGGATGAACTTGTTTTCAGTGTCTAAACACTCACAGCTGATTCTGTCTCCTCCTCCCTCTCCTGCAGCTCTACCTGTCTGCATCCAGATCACCTGTGAGAGAGGCTCATGGAAGAATGGGTGGGGCCAAAGTGGCGATAGCAAATCCTGTTACTTTCCATGGTGCTAAGTCTAGAGGTGGAGCCTACTGGCAAGACAGACTGTTCACCCCCAAGAGGCCACAAAGTGGACGAGAATCCCCACCCACAATGCAGACCCGGGCTGGCCGCTCACCGATACGACACAGCCCCGGCCCTGCGATTATGCAGTACCGCACACATATGCACGTGTCACACACACACTCACCCTCCCGCACACAGCTGCACACACACTCCCCCTCCCCTGCTCACACACACCTGCATGCTCACTCACACTCAGAAAGCAGCACACCATTTGGAATCCCCTTCTCCAAGCTCTCACAGATCAGGAACCTGAGAGCAAAGGTCATGGGGTCAGCTGGAGGTGCTGCAGGTGGCCAAGCCCCGGGTGGAAGGATTTGAGCTAGTGATGTCATTAGTGTAAATTTACAGTAAATGTACAGTCTTTAATGTGAACTGATTAAGAAATCACGTGACATGTTCCATTCCCTGATTATATGAAAGAAACCATGGCATAGCCCCGCCCCCCTCCACATTGTCAAGTTACAGCTTCCAATTAAAAATGGGACAGTTGGGTTGAGAGTGGTGAAACGTTTCTAAACATCAATAAAATGTCCATGACCATTAGCATGTGGGTGTTTACTGTTCACTGTTTAGTGTATGTTGGGCGTTGTGTGTGTGTGTGTGTGTGTGTGTGTGTGTGTGTTTGTGTGTGTGTCTACCTGGTCTGTACACCAGTACCAGGTGGCGAGGATGGTAAGTCCCAGAGTCATCCCAGGCCAGGGAAGATCTCCGTGGGTGGCATCTCTGAACAGATGCATGGCATCGGGGCGTGGCAGGTGGCAGGTGGTGTTGGGGATGATCTTAGAAGGTACAGCCGCCAGATATGCCTGTTCCAGATTGGTGTAGCCACCAATCTTGTTGAAAGCTGCAACACACAACAACACACATCAGGCTTTTTACCTCTATGGACCTCAGTTACAGTAAAGCACTGTATTGATTGCATTACTGATGTGAGCAGGCCCATGCTGATGATCATTTTCATTATTAGTTACTGATACTACAGATTAATTATTTTGAATGCCACTGTTGGGTTGTTAGGTCTTGAGTTCACTAATTCCTGCATTTCCCTCTGGAACCAATAAAGTATCTGTCTATATATTTATTTATCTGTCTGTCTGTCTGTCTATCTAATCAAGTTATAAGCTCACCTGTAATAGTGAGGATGACTGCGCCTATAATCATGACGAAGGTTTGCAGAGTGTCTGTGTAGATAACAGCAGCCAGTCCACCTGTGAACATGAAGAGTTTACCACAAACTTACACACACATATGCATTCTCTCTCTCTCTCTCTCTCTCTCTCACACACACACACACACACACACACACACACACTCACCTGCTATTGTGTACAGGGCAGTGACCAGCAGCATCAGTACAGTGGACAGGTAAAGGTTCCAACCCAAACACACCTGGACAAACAAGGCCCCGGAGTACAGGTCTGTCTACACACAATCATTACAGTTGATTTTCAGTCGCTAACTTGCATTTACTGCACTACATATTGTACTACACACCTACATCTCAAAAACGTCAATACACATTTCTCTACACACTTTATCCACACTCATATAACATGTATATAGCTGAAATGACAGTAAAGCTCAACCTCAACTTCAAAAGCTCAGAGACAGAATTGTGGCACACATATGGCCAAGGTTACAAAAAATTATACTGAACTTAAGATTCCTAAGAGCACAGTGGCCTCCATGATCCTTAAATGGAAGACGACAAGAGCTGGCCGTCCGGCCAAACGGATCTATCAGGGGAGAAGAGCCTTGGCGAGAGAGTCGGGCTTTATGGCAGAGTTGTGACGGAAGCCTCTCCTCAGTGCAGGACACAACACTCTACTGTTTTACTGTCTAATGTCCCCCATACGATGATGAGGGATTTGTGTGAAAAACCTGTACCGTCGTTCCCAAAAAGACTTGTGGCTAGATTAAAACTGAAAGTGAAGTGAAACCTATGCAGCACAGCACACGACGAAATGTGTCCTCTGCTTTTAATTTATGACCCTTAGTGAGCAGTGGGCAGCCGTGACAGGTGCCCGGGGAGCAGTGTGTGGGGACGGTGCTTTGCTCAGTGACACCTTGAGGGATCGGGATTCGAACCAGCAACCTTATGATTACAGGGCCGCTTCCCTCGGTTGCTTCTACTAAATACTTATGACCATGTGATATTTCAGTTAATAAATCTGCAAAAGTGTAAACAATTCTGTGTTTTTTCTGTCAATATGGGTGCTGTGTGCACGTTAATGAGGAAAATCATTAACTGCAATATAACAAAGAGTGAAAAATTTGAGGGCGTCTGAATACTGTCTGTACCCACTGTATGTACTCTTGTGCCTCACCATTGTCCTCTCCGTTTCTCACTCTACCTGCACCTCTCCTTCCATCTGTTCTTCACTCCAGACCCCGTTACTCTCGCTTGGCCAGACATTACTTGTCTTTTTGTTCTGTTTCTTCACCAAACTAAATCTGATTAAGACTGATTCTATACTGTATCTAATTTTTGGGATATTGGGTTTTATATTCTGCTATATTATAGTGGCATTCTGCAAATGCCACTGAGGTCCCCTTGATCTCGGTAACGTCCCCCCACACTGCTCCCCTTGCGCCTGTCATGGTGCCCACTGTCACCAAGGTTGATGGTTAAATACAGAGGACACGTTTCACCGTGTCACTGTATGCTGTGCTGTGCATAACTTGTGTGTTTTCTGACTGCATACCTAGGGTTCGAGATTTAGCATACACCCTACAACAGACTGGACAAAGGGGTGTTAGCGACTGAAAAAAATAGATTATTCTCATCAATAATCCAACAACAAAAATGACTTACTGAACAAGTGTGTGTATGTGTGTGTGTGTCTGTGTGTACTTACTGATATCTTTGTAAATACAGACAGCATGAGAGAAAGAGCTGAAAGATACATTCGGATTCTCTCTCCACCAAAACGCCGTCCCAGATACTCTGGCATGGTGACAATCTATATAAGCACACACATATTGTCTTATTGGATATTAATTCTTTTTTTATACAGGAATACCACAATGCATACAACTTTGGGATGGAATAAATCCTACATTATATGATTCATCCATTTATAAGATGTGTAATCTTTGTGTAATGTGTGTAGATTGTGTGTATTTGTACACATACCCCGGATGAGACGTACACGGGGACGAAAACCCAGGCCAGAGCCAGGAGCACATAAGTAGCCTGAGAAGTGGACAGAGAGCTTTGTTATGTGTTCTTTTTATATATTATACTGAAGAAAATCATCATCGAGTTTTATTAAGTCAAATAATACATCTGCAAGAGGGATGCATTTCAAGGCTATTTACACGGGATATTTGAAAGAGACAGCATGTTAGTGCGCCTCTGAGGGAGCCTAATGTTTTACTCCTTAATCGCTCATTAACATTATATTGTTCATTAAAATTTTATAATTCCTAAACTGTCATTTTTATCTTATATTTTTTATTTATTGGCTCAATTCACAAAAAATTAATTAGTTACCACTTTATTTCTATTTTTGTATTTCATTCAAATTATGTGAACATTTAGGTCAACATTTAAAAAACCATGAGCTGGTTAAATTGGTAACTAGTTTTAACGCCAACAACGGCCGACCTATCATATTTCACTCTGGATATGTCATGATCCGGTCCAGAAGGGGCTGCTTCGGGTCCAGGATTCAAGTTTCCTGATTGTCCTCATCTCTATGATTGTATAAAGCTGCCCTGTTCGTCCCTGTTCGCTGTCGGGTTACGTGATGTTTCCCCTGTCCTGTTCACCATTGATGTCTGCTCACTAAGGGTGATGGTTAAATACAGAGGACACGTTTCAATGTGTTTCAATTTTCACTGAAGAGGCCCAAAAGATCTGAACTTAACCTTCTTACTAATCATTCTGTTGGTTTGAATTAAGAACAATTGCAGAAAGCAAGGGCATTGATGATGGAAAAACTTGAAAGCTTGATGGAGAAGACGTTCTCCTTGAGGAGAACATCATTTGTAAAGAACCAACCTCTAGTGTCAGTAATCATTTTTTGATTTTGCTTTCCATTGGAATTGAAGGTCTCAAAGTGGTTTGCTCTGTCTCGTTTTTTTGGTTTTTCTGGATATATCATGACTGCCCACAGGCTTGTGCTGAGTTCTTCCAAGTCCACATTCCTTACATCACTGGACAATCACACCTGAAAATGTACCGATCCATGGAAAATCGGCATGGATGGGTCTGATAATCATTTGTCTTTGGAAATATTGGAAATGGGCAAATGGTTGTGGTTGAAAAAAGCGGTCGATACGATATACGAAAGGCGAACATCAGTGAGAAATAAATCATCAAAAAGCAGGCAGCACCCAAGATGGCTGCCCGGGTTTTATGACTGTTCGGGTCACTTTACAGCATTTACCAGATGCCCTTATCCAGAGCGCTTAGTCAGTAGTTACAGGGACAGTCCCCCCCTGGAGACACTCAGGGTTAAGTGTCCTGCTCAAGTGGGATCTTGGGTCTTCTGGTTCATAGGCGAGTGAGTTACCCGCTAGGCTACTAGCACCCCAACTTGGAACATTAAATAGACACAATGAGTCTGCTTGTTGGCCTAACCGGGCATGTTTACATAGAACCCAGATTTTCATTTGGGTGATCAGCACAAAATTTACTTTAAACAACTTTACAAACTTAAACAGGTCACTAGACATTTTCGGTATTTTCAGTCTCCTCTGGGGAATCTACTGACTGCACTTTACTGAATAAAGGAATAATAAGCAAAGCCATACAGCAACCAGAATCTGACTTTACAAGTCATCATGTGTGTGTGTGTGTGTGTGTGTGTTTTAAACTCACATTCCACTCAAATCCTGATACAGCGATTCCTCCTGCAGCTCCTGTTCCAGCCAAGCCAATGAAAAGACCAGAACCCTCACTACTGGCAAAGAGGCTAGCACCGATCTATACACACACAAATACACACACACAATAGCCACACAAATGACACACTGCTGTTCACTGATGTGTGTGTGTGCTTGTGTGAGAGGGAGAAACTCACTGGCCACCAAGCCATGTCCCGACCAGCTAGAAAATATCCACTCAGTGTGTTCCTGCTCACCCTACAGGACGACTACACAACACACACACACACACACACACAGTCGGTGAGTCAGTACTGTTGTCCATACATTTGTGCACAGTCTTGTCTTCTGATACATTCATTACATCACATCTGAGGTCCCTGGCATGGCTGCCAACCTCAGATCTGCTGGGCGGGAAGACCATGCGGGTAAACCATGTTCAACCAGTAACATGTGACATCTGAATAATAAAATGTGTCTGTTGGTATGGGCGAGCCTAGAACCAGAATCTTCATTTTACATTTACATCTACATCCGTAGTGACAGGGACATGGTGGTAGTAAGTGGGGTTCGAACCCACCACTGAGTGATTTTCACCTGCTAACTGAAAGTATTGTGCGAATTGAGCTAATCGAGACTGAGAATAATACACAAAAAAGACCAGCACTCACCCATATTCCAACAGCTAAGTTGAGGAGAAAGTAGGCTCCAATTACAATGATGTCCGAGACGCTGAAGGACTGTGACAGGGCGAAAAAGGGGGTGCTGGAGTTGGAAGCCATGCTGAGACTGAGAGCAGAGGTACGGAGTGGACAGGAGAGGAGACCAACATGCCGTCCCTGTCTGATTATTAAACCAATCAGTTTAATGAAGCAACTGTGCACTCTCACCACGGCGGCCACTGCTGCACATGATCACACCGACGTACGAGTCTGGTCACTCATTTACCGACAAAAAAAAACACCCTTCAGACGACCTCTGACCTGGTGCTCCGGTGAAGAGCCGCGCTCCACGCCTTGCACTCGTGTAATGACCCCATTACGGTGGCCACGGGCATCTGCTGGCACTGAAGGCCGGGTGTGATGTGTTGACTGGGTCATTTTCAGTGATAAAGTGGTCCCATCAGGGTCACAAGGACCCCTCCTTTCTTCACGTCACCTTCCTTCTGTAGACAATTACAGTATGAGCTAGAAAATATATTTATTCAAATTTTAAACCATTCTACCAAAGTTAATAAAGACAATCATAAATTTTATATTCAGCGCTCTTACACATGACGATATGTACAAACATTATATACGAAGGTTGCCTTCAACAAGACTATGGAACATTATGCACACACCTGTCCCCACATTGAATACACACATTGGCCCTCATTTATCAATAAAAGTGTATATTTGGGTGTAAAAATCAACGTACGACGTGTGTTTCATCGATCCATGTGTATGGATGTCCATGTGTAACATGTCCAGGCATAATTTACAACATGGAGGAACGGACGGTGGAGAAGACTTTTTCCTAGTATTACTATAGTATTACTACTATTACTGAAAACACAATAAAAATGAAAATAAAATGACAGGGTGTGATAAATCCCATGTCCAGGATCTAATGGACCTGCAAGGGTGTTAGTGGCCTAGTGGGTAACACACTCGCCTATGAACCAGAAGACCCAGGTTCAAACCCCACTTACTACCATCGTGTCCCTGAGCAGGACACTTAACCCTGAGTGTCTCCAGGGGGGGACTGTCCCTGTAACTACTGACTGTATGTCGCTCTGGATAAGGGCGTCTGGTAAATATTGTAAATGCATCTGGGACAAATTTAGGTACATATTTGAAAGCTGAGAATAGTATTTTTGTAAAATAGATTTGCTATACAGGGAGTGCAGAATTATTAGGCAAATTAGTATTTTGTCCACATAATCCTCTTCATGCATGTTGTCGTACTCCAAGCTGTATAGGCTCGAAAGCCTACTACCAGCACAGTGGTAGTAGCCTAGTGGGTAACATACTCGCCTATGAACCAGAAGACCCGGGTTCAAATCCCGCTTATTACCATTGTGTCCCTGAGCAAGACACTTAACCCTAAATTGCTCCAGGGGGACTGTCCCCTGTAACTACTGATTGTAAGTCGCTCTGGATAAGGGCGTCTGATAAATGCCGTAAATGTAAATGTACCAATTAAGCATATTAGGTGATGTGCATCTCTGTAATGAGAAGGGGTGTGGTCTAATGACATAAACACCCTATATCAGGTGAGCATAATTATTAGGCAACTTCCTTTCCTTTGTCAAAAGAAGGACTTGACAGGCTCAGAAAAGTCAAAAATAGTGAGATATCTTGCAGAGGGATGCAGCACTCTTAAAATTGCAAAGCTTCTGAAGCGTGATCATCGAACAATCAAGCGTTTCATTCAAAATAGTCAACAGGGTCGCAAGAAGCGTGTGGAAAAACCAAGGCGCAAAATAACTGCCCATGAACTGAGAAAAGTCAAGCGTGCAGCTGCCAAGATGCCACTTGCCACCAGTTTGGCCATATTTCAGAGCTGCAACATCACTGAAGTGCCCAAAAGCACAAGGTGTGCAATACTCAGAGACATGGCCAAGGTAAGACAGGCTGAAAGACGACCACCACTGAACAAGACACACAAGCTGAAACGTCAAGACTGGGCCAAGAAATATCTCAAGACTGATTTAAGGTTTAATCTAAGGTTTTATGGACTGATGATTAATTGATGAATAAAATGAATAAAAATGAGAGTGAGTCTTGATGGGCCAGATGGATGGGCCCGTGGCTGGATTGGTAAAGGGCAGAGAGCTCCAGTCCGACTCAGACGCCAGCAAGGTGGAGGTGGAGTACTGGTTCAAAGATGAGCTTGTGGGGCCTTTTCGGGTTGAGGATGGAGTCAAGCTCAACTCCCAGTCCTACTGCCAGTTTCTGGAAGACACCTTCTTCAAGCAGTGGTACAAGAAGAAGTCTGCATCCTTCAAGAAAAACATGATTTTCATGCAGGACAATGCTCCATCACACGCGTCCAAGTACTCCACAGCGTGGCTGGCAAGAAAGGGTGTAAAAGAAGAAAAACTAATGACATGTCCTCCTTGTTCACCTGATCTTAACCCCATTGAGAACCTGTGGTCCATCATCAAATGTGAGATTTACAAGGAGGGAAAACAGTACACCTCTCTGAACAGTGTCTGGGAGGCTGTGGTTGCTGCTGCACGCAACACTGACAGAATCCATGGATGGCAGGCTTTTGAGTGTCCTTGCAAAGAAAGGTGGCTATATTGGTTGCTGATTTGTTTTTGTTTTGCTTTTGAATGTCAGAAATGTATATTTGTGAATGTGGAGATGTTATATTGGTTTCACTGGTAAAAATAAATAATTGAAATGGGTATATATTTGTTTTTTGTTAAGTTGCCTAATAATTATGCACAGTAATAGTCACCTGCACACACAGATATCCCCCTAAAATAGCTAAAAATAAAAACAAACTAAAAACTACTTCCAAAAACATTCAGCTTTGATATTAATGAGTTTTTGGGTTCATTGAGAACATGGTTGTTGTTCAATAAGAAAATTATTCCTCAAAAATACAACTTGCACAATAATTCTGCACTCCCTGTAGAATGGTTCCTTAAGCACCAAACACAAGGTCATTTACAATTAATCCGATTATTAATCTAATGGTTCCCTTTCAGAAATCATATCAATTCTCAATTATTTCCAAATTAATTGACTAATATACATTCATTCTTAACACTCCAATGCGTACGATTTCAGTAAAACCTGTTAAAACACACATATAGACACACATGATCTACGTGCCACAGGTAGACCTGTTTCATGAATCACACATCAGGAATCTTGCTGTAACATACTTAAGTCGCACAAACAATGACGTGTGACTTGACTTAGACTTGGATGTTGTGACTTGTGACGCTTAATTATTTATGTTAACGAGGCACACGCAAAACTCACGAAAGGCTGCTGGACCAGACAACATCTCTGGAAGATGCTCAGTGTTCATATAGAGCAGAACCTCTTCTGGAAGCATCTTTACTTCCTGCGGAGGCTGAGGAAAGCCCGTCTCCCACCACCCATCCTCAGCACCTTCTGTAGAGGGACCATTTAGAGCATTCTTAGAGAGAGCATTGTCTCTTCCATCCATAACCAACATTTACCACACACACTGCCACCAGCATTGTGAAGGACCCTACACACGCCTCACATGGACGCTTCACCCTCCAACCATCCGGGAAAAGGTACCGAAGCGTTCGGGCCCTCACTGCCAGACTCTGCAACAGCTTCATCCTACAGGCCATCAGACACCTGAACACTCAGGGACTTTCCACTCTGGACTGACACACACACACACACACACACACACACACACACACACACACACACACACACAACTTCTGTTGTATAATATTATCTATTAATGCACTTTTCAATTTTGCACCACAGTATTTTCTATTTTACTTTGCACATTAATTACTTATTTCACCCGTTTAGTTTCATTTTTTGTCTACATGTTTTTTTGTTAAATGTGACTGCCTGTGTTTTTAGTGTATTAGACTAGTGTATTTTAGTGTATTTACAGTATTACAACACAATTTATAAATGAAATTTTGAAAATATGGGCTCAATTCTTCTCTCTGTCACACACACGCACACACACACACACACACACACACACACACACACACACACACGTGGTCTAGCGAGATGACCACGCCCCCTGCATGACGCGTTAAGCGTTTAAAGTGAAAGCGACACACACACCCAGCGGTCACGGCGTCCTGCGCAGATGTTCGGCCTTTACGTAACACGCTGAACACACACACACACACACACACACACACACACACACACACACACACACCCCGCTCAGCGGGAGAAAGTGACTCGATCTGGCCGCTCGGAGCCGGATGCGAGGAGCGGGATGGGGAAGGAGCAGGAGCTTCTCCAGGCGGCGAAGACCGAGGACCTCCCGACCGTCCACAGGATCCTCCAGCGGCCCGGGAAAGCCAGTGAGTGTCCGGCCGCGGCGCGGTGGCCGCCGGGACGGTTCTTGTTATTGTCGCGGATTATCGGGGTGTGTCGGGAAGCGCCAGATGTCGGGCTGGTGATGGTGCTGGATGATGCGACTTCTGGTGGACCTTCAACTTCTGAGGCGTTTTGCCATGTGTGGTGCGGTTTGGTGAAGGCGGTGAACCCCCAGTCACGTGTCAGCCACACGTAACCCCACCCTTCCAGCCCCCATCATCCAGTCACCATCCAGTCACCATCCAGCTCCACTGTGGTCCCCGAAGGGAGAACAAGTCACATGGTCACGCGCTCACAAATAACAGCAGAAACGTGGATATAATATAATATAAGATATGATAAGGGTGACGGTACCGAGATCAAGGGGATGGACCTCAGTGGCACCATCGAACCTGCAACCTTCCGATTAGGGGTCCGCTTCCTTACTCGCTAGGCAGCCACTGACCCCGTGACGCATAAAGGTCACAGATTCGAAGCCCACTGGTCACACACAAGATCTTCTGCATTATTTTAGTCCTGCCCTGTTTTCATACCTCTGGGCTCTGACCACAGGAGAACTGAGGCGATAATTGTGCTTCAGTATAGAATTTTGTGAGTGTGTGTGTGTCTGTGTGTGTGTGCTATTGTCCTAGTTTGATTGGGATCTGCTCCTGTTTCAGATCCAGTATTTTAATAGCTATGATACAGCTACTGTTAAATATGAATACTTACTCACACACACACACACACACACACACACAGCCATCTTGTACATGGACACCTTTATTCATTTTTGAATTTTTTGCATTCTTGCTTTTTGCTTTTGTGTCAGCAAGGTGCTTATATTTCTATATTGACATAGAAATCTTGATAAAGGACATGAAATGTGTCCGGCAGCGCTGGAGAACTGGACTGAGGTGGCGCCGTCACTGTCACCAGTGAACACATCAGTGAACTTTCATAACGTGACGAGCAAGCGCGCCGCTGCGAAGAACCAGATCGCGACTGAAAAGCTCCCCTCTGATTGGTCAGGCGCTGTGGAACAGTGGGACGTGGCTGGAGAGCAGAGAAATGAGGTCAACGCACAGATTAAGGGCCGATCCACACAAAACACTGCTGCCCACCAACGTTTAACCTGACCCTGCTCCTCCAACTGCACGTTTATTCTCATCTTCTTTTACTTTTTACAACACCACAGAAATGAACATCATTTCAGACTCCGCAGATTTCGATATAGACAAATTAATTTACTGGGCCTGAAATTATAGTCCCTGACAGAAGTCGCGTCACTTATCTATTCTGTAGAAACCCCTGCTATTAACCCGGTTTTAATTCATCACTTGGTGTTAGAAATAGCTGATATGAAAAGCTAAAACCCACCAAATGATGTTTAATGCATTGGACTGAAAAAAGGTTTATCAGTTAATCAAGACAGAAAGGTCAAATTTTGGCAAGACAAAAGTTTTGTCGCATGTACAGAAACTGAACAAATTCACTGCAAATACAAACATATGTCAGCAAATGATGTCGTGGTGCTGTCAGATCCAAACTTAATATCTGTATGAGCTTCCATGAGCGTGAAGGATTCATACAATTTATTGATGAAGTCATCAGGAATAGCAAAGAAAGCATTTACATTTCATTTACATTTAGCAGTCTTGCAGGCCTCCCAGAGTTCATCCTCTTTCAATGATCTTCATGTCTGGTGACTGGGCTGGCCAATCCTGGAGCATCTTGATCTTCTTCGCCTTGAGGAACTTTGATGTGGAGATGGAAGTATGTGATGGAGCACCACCCTGCTGCAGAATTTGGCCTCTTTATGGTTGGGAATATAGAAGGTAGCTCAGATTCCTTGGTATTTCAGACTATTGATGTTGCCTTCCAGCCTGCAGATCTCTCGCACACCCCCATTCTGGATGGAACCCCAGACCATGAGTTTTCTGGGTGAATCTCGGATCCATGTGGGCTCCAGTAGGTCTCCTGCAATATTTGTGGTGACTGTGGTGTAATTCAACAGAAGATTCATCTGAAAAATCCACCTTCTGCCACCTTCTCCAGCGTCCATCCTTTTAGCAGGCTGTGGGACTTGGCAATTGTCTTTTGTTTAGTGCTGGATTCTGTGCACTGATTCCACCATGGAGGACATTTCCAGACAGAATCCGACCAACTGTTCTGGTTGACACAGGGACTTCAGGTGACCAGGTCTCGTGGAGCTTTTTGACAGTTTCATTTTGCACTGAAAATGAGGCATTTCTTGTAAAAAAATATTGATAAGAAATATATTTCAGCAGCACTTGAGGTCAATTTGCACACAAGCAACCAGACTTTTGTCAGGGACTGTATGGTGGATTAGGAGAAGCAGCCATCTCAGATAGAAAACGAGGATGAAGAAGAATGGACGATGTGATGCTTGCAGAATTATGGACAGATAGGGCTGCATGTTTTTAGCAGTACAAGGTATATATCTCAATACCTTGAAATTTCCTCTAAATTCATCCTTTTATTGCATATAATGACACCAATATAATGAGTTTAACATCAAAAATACTTTATAATATAATATAGATGTTTTATTCCATATATCGCGGTCGACGATGGACAGAGAGTAGTGGGACGAGGTTGGGAATGACGGTTCCCTGGTTATGAATAAAGAATTTTCAGTTCTTCATCCTTTTGTGATGACTACTGCTCCAGGGAATTTAAAACTGAATTAGTGTATTTAAGTAAAACTACTGGATGTGGGGAAAAAAGACAGAAAAGATCATTCGGAATGGTCAGGGATTTTTCTAAAGCTCCTTTCAGAATCATGTCCCAGAATTGCAGAACTGTGGACATTTAGAAAGACAGATTATAATTTCTTGTTTCTTTCTCTCAGAGTTGCTGGGTCCTGCTAAGAGAGTAAATGTGAACTTCCAGGACTCGGATGGGTGAGTGAATACATGTAAATGTCTGTGTGGGTAAATGTGCATTATTAACATTTACAGCATTTACCAGACGCCCTTATCCAGAGTGACTTACAATCAGCAGTGACAGGGACAGTCCCCCCCCTGGAGACACTCAGGGTTCAGTGTCTTGCTCAGGGACACAATTGTAGTAAGTGGGGTTTGAACCTGGGACTTTGTCACGTAAACCTGTCCTTTGCATTTAAACATCACCCTTAGTGACAGTGGGCAGCCATGACAGGCGCCCGGGGAGCAGTGTGGGGGGACGGGACCTCAGTGGGACCTTGGCGGTTCGTGATTCAAACTGGCAGCCTTCCAATGGCTGGTCCACTTTCTTACCCACTAGGCCACCACTGCTGATATAAGTCCAGCTGTTCAGGTATGAAGATGAGATATGGACTCTAAAGCTCTGGACAAGAGTGTCTGCTAAATATAATACATGTAAACGTGTGTGTGTGTGTGTGTGTGTGTTACACTACACAGGGAGGCAGAGTTAAGTGTTATTTTATGTTCCTGGCTCAGCTTCATCATATGATTTGTGAACTTATATATTTCCCAGATTAGACCCAGCATGTAATGCTGTTGTCCTGTCCTAGTCCACTGAAACTAAAGCCCCCTGTAGGTGATTAATTATCGATATTGGCCATTTCACAGATCAGAGTCCATAATGACCTGGTTGGGCGAGTCACACAAACATCAGAAATATTGTAATGTTCTCTAGCAGTTCCGGGTTACGCTACAAAAGACACAAAAAGTCTACTGAAAATAAAAGATGCTGTCACGAATGAAAACGTATGTAATCGTGCAGCAGTCGTGCAGAACTTCCTGTCTGTTTCTACAGTTTAGCTGCTCTCCACCATGCTGCTCTGAATGGAAATGTGGAGCTCATCTCTCTGCTGCTGGAGGCCCAGGCCGCCGTTGACATTAAGGACCAGAAAGGTGACTGTCCCCTGCTGAATCCAACATGAACTCCATGTCACCTGTCCACAGATGCGTTCAGCATTCTACAGTCAGAAATATTAAAGGAGACATTTATTAAAAATCCATCATCATCACCGTGCTCCACCCCTCAGGAATGCGGGCCCTGCATTATGCTGCGTGGCAGGGCAGAACCGAGCCAATGAAAATGCTGCTGAAAGCAGGGTCTTCTGTCAACAGCCAGTCAGATGGTGGACAGATTCCGTTGCACCTCTCCTCACAGCATGGTCACTATGATGGAGTAAGCGCTCACACACACACACACACACACACACACACACTATAGCATGATGAGGGAACATCATCTCCTTCTCCTCCTCAGTCGGAGATGCTCCTGCAGCACCAGTCGAACCCGTGTATCCGAGATCTCGCTGGCAAGACGCCGCTGGACCTGGCCTGTGAGTTCGGCCGGGTCCGGGTGAGTCTACTGAACACCAGTGTGTGTGTGTTTCTGTGTGTGTGTAGATGATTGTGAGTAAAGTGTGTGTGTCTACGTTGCATGCAGGTGGTTCAGTTGTTACTCAGCAGTAATGTGTGTGCTGCCATGTTGGAGCCCAAAACGTCTGATCCAAATGGAACCAGTCCTCTACACTTGGCTGCAAAGAATGGACACATCGACATCATCAGGTAAATCTCCACCACCATCATCATCATCATCATCATCACTGTGTGTCAGAGGTCATGTTTGTGGGGTTCTGCAGGTACCATTAAAAAGCATTTCACCATACACGAATGCCGTATATTTTTATTTCCGGCATTTATAGAGCACAGGCATGGGTGGAGTCTGTTGGGCTGCTGATGGTGGTCATTTATAGTGTCACCTGTCTTGTGACGGTTTCTGAAGGTACCAGATACGAGTAGATGACTGTGGTAGAAACAAGACAGAATGACTTTCAGAACAAAAGGGAATCACGATTTGTTTGGATTATATTGCAATTGTGATTTAATTTAACAGGGTGGTAGTAGCCTAGCGGGTAACACACTCATTTATGAACCAGAAGACCCAGGTTCAAACCCCACTTACTACCATCATGTCCCTGAGCAAGACACTTAACCCTGAGTGTCTCCAGGGGGGGACTGTCCCTGTAGCTACTTACTATGAACCAGAAGACCCAGGTTCAAACCCCACTTACTACCATCATGTCCCTGAGCAAGACACTTAACCCTGAGTGTCTCCAGGGGGGGACTGTCCCTGTAACTACTGATTGTAAGTCGCTCTGGATAAGGGCGTCTGGTTAATGCTGTACATGTAAATGTAAATTTGTGTTTTTTGATAAGACTCTTTAGTATTCACTATATTATGTGTATTAATAACTGTCACATAATCGTACATTGAAATATGACCTGCGCTGTAAATACGACGAATACTGCGAGTTGAGAGCAAGTGTTCAAGTGGGCGTGGATTTAACTTGAGACACATCTGATTGGTGAGGATGATCGTCAATCACACTTAAAGTGAAAGTGAAGTGACTGTCATTGTGAAACACTGCAGCACAGCACACGGTGACACGGTGAAATGTGTCCTCCGTATTTAACCATCACCCTTTGTGATCAGAGTGTGATTACGGGGCCACTTCCTTAACCGCCAGGCCACCACTGCCACGTTTTTCTTTAATTTTTACTGGGAAGCTGTGCCCTTGATCCTGGCGAAGAGAACTTTGTTCAGCCACTCTGCTACACGAACTCTTTCTGAACTCACTCTCGCTCCGTATACTCCCGAGTGGCCGCATCCACACAGGCTCCGCCCATTCAGCTACATTCGCCCGGTCCTGTTCTCTCCGCCTCCCCAGATTCTCCAGTCTCTCGCTCGCTGTCAACTGAGTGTGTCTGTGCATGTGTCTTCCCGCAGTAACCACGACATGGAGCAAAAATAATCACAGTAGTCGTATAAAATCAAATTTGATAAATCGTTCAGTCTTAGTGAGTAACCAGGTTACTCTGTGTATTGCTGAATTTGCCGTTGTACAGTGGTGTTATTTCCAACGCATGTTCAGCAAATATCCAGCCTGAATTAAAGACACTGATTTGGTATTGGAATTTTGAAGCATGTTTTCTTGAATGCTTAAAATGAGGGGAAATCACAGATAAAGCTCTTCCAATCAAAACGGAGTGTATCCAGAAAGAACGAAAAGGGGATGTAAATAAAATGGACAGTGAAAGAGCATCTTGATGGATAGTTGTTGAAGAATGCCACAGCACTTTAAAGAAAGGATAAGGATATTACAAAGGTTTTACAGAGTTAAAATTTACATTTACAAAATTTACTGGCTAAACCGAGACCAAGTCATTGCTGAGACCAGAGTCAAGACCAAGACACTAAGGCGAGATGTAGACAACACATGGCAAACATGTTGACAAAACAAAGACACAGACCTAAAAAAAATGTGAAATTAATAACGAAGATGCCAATTTTAAAAAAGTGCAAATACTGCTTTAATTGATCATTTTTCTAAACATAAAACAGGTAGAGTGTGTGTGTGTGTGTGTGAGAGAGTGTGACTGTGGGATGATGTTGTATAGTCTGGCAGTGAGGGCCCGAAAGATTCGGTACCTTTTTTCCCAGTCATAAGTCCAAGATCCAGTTGCAGAGGGTGGAGTTCAGGCTCAGTTTCTCAACCAGGTGCTGGGGAATGATGGTGTTGAATGCTGAACTAAAGTCTAATATTTGTCCTTAGTGTCCAGGTGGGTGAGGGTCCAGTGATGGCATCGTGTGGGAGCAGTGGTGGCCTAGCGGTTAAGGAAGCGGCCCCGTAATCAGAAGGTTGCCGGTTCGAATCCCGATCCGCCAAGGTTCCACTGAGGTGCTACTGAGCAAAGCACCATCCCCACACACTGCTCCCTGGGCGCCTGTCATGGTGCCCACTGCTCACTCAGGGTGATGGGTTAAATGCAGAGGACAAATTTCACTGTGTGCACTGTGTGCTGTGCTGCTGTGTATCATGTGTGACAATCACTTCACTTTCACTTTCAATCACTTCGCTTTCCTTGGGTTATGTGCTGTGTTCACATATCTCCACTGGGAGGTGCTAGAAACTCTGCTAGAATTTCTGACCCATGGTTCGCTACAAAAACACAGAAAAAAAATCAGCTCTCTCCTCCATAACCTGTCCATGCGATCTGCTACCACAGATGCAGTTAACTCCATACACGTCATTGTGAGCTACAAAGGCTGACCCCTGAACTTCCCCATCATGAAGGGAGTGTACATCAGAGAGTGACTGTTATTGTGCAGTAAATTCTTCTCACTTGAATCTGCAAAGTGGTGAAGGAAGTTTTAGACAATGTCCACCAAGCTGATCCAAATGCTTTTTGAAGGTCCATTTCCCCTATTCAGTCATTCTTGCAATCAGTAGTGACAGGGACAGTCCCCCAGGAGACACTCAGGGTTAAGTGTCTCGCTCAGGGACATGATAAGTGGGGTTTGAACCTGCCACTTTGTGGTTGTCTGGTTCAGAGATGAGTGTGATACATAAAAGGCTAATTCCTCCCCCACCCGCCATAGCTGTGCCAAATAAGTCAAAACTGCAGCATCCTGCAGCATTAACTAAAGTATGAATATTTCAGACATATTTATTTTACTTTAATGACATGACAATTTTACAGACATAAAGTCACGTCTGTCGATTCCAAGCACGGCTATTGAGAATGACAGTACATGAGCTGTGTGGCCGATATAAGTGGCACCTGGTAAACCAGGAATCAAGCAGCAGGTTCCGCGATGGAAGGGAGGTGGTACGGCCAGACCCAGCTCTTTCTTTCCTAATACATATCCATTTCTATATACGTCATGCCACGGGCATTTCAAGTAAAAAATCAAAGACTCTGCAAGATGGCCAGAAACACGAAATAACAGCAGCAAAGCGTGACAAAAGCAGGACGAGAGGGTGAGGGTTCAGGCGACAGCCGACAAACACACTTTGTCACCCACAAAACAATGACCTAAAAAACACTAACATAATGTAGCATTACACAGTGTTTTCTTGTGTAAAACAAGGACACGTCTCTGTTTATAATTGCAATATATGTTACTGGAATGAATCAGACATGATGCAGAATTTATCAATATTTGTTTATTCATTTTTATTTTTTTGCACTAAGTAATTCCACCCATCCACTGATACAGACACAATAGTAATGCTAATCTACTTGGTCTTCTCCATTTGGCCACAGGTTCTCATCCCCATCACATATGTCATCTAGGGCAATACGCCTAGGAAAGAAGTAGCTCTGATCTCATCTGAGACTACAGCTCTTATTCTTCTTCCACCGTGCATACGTATTCCTCGCCCCCTCCCAGCCACACTTCTTCCTCTTTCAGCCACTTCTCCATTTCTGGCTGGGTCCATATTTACATCAAAAAAACATATTCAGCAGTCGTCTCCTTTTGTAATGAAATTGAAAGCGTAACACCTGTGTAGATGTTCATCTACAATGAGAATCGGCTGTGGCTGGTTAAACTGCATTTTTAGATTTAAAATATGTTTCTAAACAATATTGCTGATGAATTTTGCGGTCTTCTTCAGTTTTGCATTATGTTATTGTTTTGAACATAAGTTTAACAGTTTTGAGAACAGTATGTAAGCGTGTGCAAAATGTCCTGTACGTACAAAGATTTTTTGCAGTTGTTGTGTCTGAGTGAGAAAAGAATTCATGAAATGTGAGAGATGTAGTCATTGAATGCATTTTGTGCCAAAACAATGATAATTGATCCTCAGTTTAGCCCACATAGACTTCTGTTGTGCTCACTGTGTGAAGAGTTTTGCAAAAGTGACCTAAGTCTTGAGAAATGTGTCCTAGCGTCTGTAAAAAACTGTAATATCCCTATTTAACAACAGACGTGTGTGTGTGTGTGTTACAGGTTGCTGATTCGGGCAGGGATCGATATCAACCTCCAGACTAAAACAGGAACCGCACTGCATGAGGCAGCCTTGTGCGGGAAGACAGAAGCAGTGCGCCTACTGCTAGATGTAAGTGTGCAGCGTGTGCAGCGTGTGCAGCGTGTGCATACGTGCTTGTGTTTGTGCGTGTGTACATGTGTGTGTGTGTTTGTGCATGTGTGTGTGTTTGTGTGTAGGGTTGTAGTAGCCTAGTGGGTAACACACTCGCCTATGAACCAGAAGACCCGGGTTCGAATCCTGCTTACTACCATCATGTCCCTGAGCAAGACACTTAACCCTAAATTGCTCCAGGGGGGGACTGTCCCTGTAACTACTGATTGTAAGTCGCTCTGGATAAGGGCGTCTGGTAAATGCTGTAAATGTAAATGTAATGTAAATGTGTGTGTTTGTGTGCATGCCTGAGTGTGTGTGTCGTAGTTTGTGTGTACGTGTGTTTGTACATGTGTGTGGAATGTTTGTGTGTGTGTTTGTGTGTGTGTGTTTGTACATGTGTGTGTTTGTGCGCGTGTGTGCATGCATGTGTGTGTGTGTTTGAACATGTGTGTGTTTGTACGTGTGTCCGTATGTTTGTGTGTGTGTTTGTACATGTGTGTGTTTGTGTGTGTGCATGCATGTGTGTGTGTGTGTGTGTGTGTGTGTGCGAGCGTATGTGTGTGTGTTTGTAAACATGTTCCTGTGTCCTCTCTCAGAGTGGAATCAGTGCAGGGCTGAGGAACACCTTGTCTCAGACAGCACTGGACATCGTCAACCAGTTCACCACCACCACAGCCAGCAAAGATATAAAACAGATGCTCAGAGGTGCGGGGGGGGGCATGCATAATTACGTGTGCTTTTATGATCATGAGCTTATCTTATGTTGAAATGTGTTTCTGTTCAGATGCATCAGCAGCCATGCAGGTGAGAGCGCTGAAAGACTACTGCAACAACTACGACCTAACCAGCCTTAACATCAAAGCAGGGGACATAATCACGGTAAATCCCCCACAATTCCCTGATGCGCTGTAATTATGAAGAGAAAACATATAGAAATATTAACAACTATGGGGCAGTGGTGGCCTAGCGGTTAAGGTTCGAATCCTGAGCCGCCAAGGTGCCACTGAGGTGCCACTGAGCAAAGCACCGTCCCCACACACTGCTCCCCGGGCGCCTGTCATGGCTGCCCACTGCTCACTCAGAGTGATGGATAAATGCAGAGGACAAATTTCACTGTGTGCACCGTGTGCTGTGCTGCTGTGTATCACATGTGACAATCACTACACTTTATAAAGTTTTCTAGCGCAAACCCCAGCCAAACATCTGTTTCCATCTGAACGCTCTGGCCAATCAGTTACAATCGCCAGCCAGTGAATGGCAAGTTAATGCGGCTGCGTTGTCACAAGTGAGACACGGTGAGTCCAGATTAAAGCCGGTTTTACCCCAACCATGACCACACCAATCTCATCTGAAGAGCACCCAGCAAAGCAGCAAGTGGCTGAAGTTAGAAGAGCAACCAAATTTCACTACTTTATATGACAGAACAGTTTAGATAAGATGATCGTCATGGTATTTATGAGTTTTAACTGTTATGGAATGCTTGGTGTTTTTAGCCTGGACTGAAATATTCCGAACATTAGCAGGAAGCAGGGGAGCTCTGTAGCAGCGTCCACCTGCTGAGAACTTGTAGCCAATGCACTGAGGACAGTGCGATGTGTTCAAATGTTCTGTGGTGGTCTGTGTCTATGTGTATTTTCTCTGATTTTGTGTATTATTTTTTGTTAATGCGTAGTGCTTTGTGTTGTTTTCTGTGTTGTTGTGTAGCTCTTTGTTTGTTTATTTTCTGTGTTTGTGTGCATTTTTTTGTTAATCTGTAGTGCTTTGTGTGGTTTTCTGTGTTGTGTCACTCTTTGTGTATTTTCTGTGTTTGTGTGTATTTTAGTTAATGTGTAGTGCTTTGTGTTGTTTTCTGTGTTGTTGTGTGGCTCTTTGTGTATTTTCTGTGTTTGTAAGTTTTTATTTTTTGTTAATCTGTAGTGCTTTGTGTGGTTTTCTGTGTTGTTGTGTCGCTCTTTGTGTATTTTCTGTGTTTGTACGTTTTTATTTTTTGTTAATGTGTCATGCTTTGTGTGGTTTTCTGTGTTGTTGTGTAGCTCGTTGTTTATTTTCTGTGTTTGTGTGTTGCGCTTTGTGTAGTTTTCAGTGTTATTGCGTACTATCTGGATTGTTTTTCTGTAGTTTTTGTGCTCTTCTGTTTGTGAAGGTTTTAGAACAACACTCTGATGGCCGCTGGAAAGGCTGTATCCATGACAACCGAACAGGAAATGACCGCGTGGGCTACTTCCCTTCTGACATGGTGGAGGTGATCAAGAGGGCAGGTGATTCTGCATCACTTAACCTACATTTACAGCGTTTATCCAGATCGCCTTACAGTCAGTAGTGACAGGGACAGTCCCCCCGTGGGGTCTTGTTCAGGGACACCATGGTAGTAAGTGGGGTTTGAACCTGGGACCTAGTTTATAAGCCAGACTACTGACCTCACACTCTCACTACGAGGACCATCATAATTCTGCAGGAGTGGTCTGTAGCCCAACCAGGCTTTTCTGCCCACCTTTCCTGTCCTTCAGACCATCTTCTGAGCTCTAGTGATGCCGCCTTGTATCTGAGCGTTATATATCATATATCATATAATATTATATATCATAATTATTTCTGCACACCCCACCCATCCTATAATCGCAACATTATATTATAATTTCGCTCTGGCTCCATTAATTAAAACATTTTCATTTCATTCCCACTGTTGTCAGTGTGTTCCTGTGATTGGAACACTTTATAATAACCATAATACATTCAACTGAATAAATAGTTAAAATATTCTGAGATAAGTATGAACTAATGATGGTTATTATAAAGACTTATAAAGCGAAAGTCAGATCTTTATTGCATGCCACCACGGAGGGAAGAATAAGATTCATGGGTGGAGGCGAGGGGTGGATCTTCTCAGCATCTTCCTGAATACGATGCTGTTTCAGCACAGGAACCCACAAACCCCTCACCTGACCATACTGATGCAAATGTGCAGATCCTGCTGGTGGCCCAACTGTTCCTAGAAAGGCGATGAAGAGAAGAGAGGCGTGCCTGAGGTCACTTCATTCCCACCTCTCTCCCCGTCATGTAAATCTGCATGTCCGTCATTTAAAGGTTAAGTCTGTAGTGAAGCGATTCTCTTCCTATTCATTTACGGTGTTGTGTTTCTGTGATTTGTGTGTCGTCTTGTTGTCTTCTTCGTGTGGCTCTTGTTGTTGTTGTTGTTTAGGTCCCTCAGCCCAGCGTTATGTTAGGATTGAGCTCCGTACTTCCACGCTGGCCTCCGTTTCCGTGGCGAACGGGGACGCCTCCTATCCGTGTCACATCATGTCCCTCCCCCTCTTCCCTCTGCACCCCCCACCCCCCCATCAGCCTCTCTTCACATCATTCGGTTTTAACACGGTACCACCCAGCACAGGTACAACACACACACACACACACACACACACACACACACACACACTTGTATTTACAGGTTTTTGGGGGAATCTGGTTTTGGTTTGTAGGCAAGTTCAAATAATGAAGAGAAAGAAGAAGAGAAGTAATCAGAAAAGCAGGATAGTGCAGGCAGGTGAAACTAAAGCAGAGGACACAACACAACTGGAACATGGCACATGAAGACCACCTCGACTTCCCGTGCACTGTGGGACCATTGTTATTTAATTCTGAACTGTCTTCCGAGTACAGATCCACATTGAAATCTTCCTGCTATATAAACCCGGCACCAAACGGCACAAAATCCACGATCCACATTTCTGTTGGTCTAACTTAGGCACCAAAGGGTCTGCGTGCAGTCCTCATGGTTCTCCAACTCTGAGTGGAGGCCAACAAGGAGCTGGCAGTGAGGACATCTGGGTGCTGAGGAAACCATCAGCAGGTAAACCCCGTTGTGTTTTGCTCGTGTTGTGTAAGGATTAATGATGCGCGTGTAAAATGTGTCCAGGTGGGAGTGGCAGTGCGGGTATGGGAAGTACCGGCAGTGTGAGTGGCAGCGGACACTCGTCTTGCGCTGGACAAAGTGGCAATGCCAACGTCCACCTGACCAGCACCCCGGTGCCAAGCACACCGGTTCCCAACACTCTTGGCCTCAATGTGCCAGGACTGCACGCCCAGGCCGAGGGCGTGAAGGTACAGAAACAATAGAATATTACACATAATATTCTGCAGGTTTAACACACACAAGTGACTGTGGTTTAAACATCTTTAGCTTCTGGCTACAGTGCTGTCCCAGTCGGCCAAGGCTAAAGGACACCTGCTAGAGCATTCGAGATCTGTGGAGCAACACAGTGGAGGTAACACGGAACATTTCAGGCCCTAACAATCCACGCAGCACGCACTAACGCATTTACATTTACAGCGTTTACCAGACGCCCTTATCTAGAGCAACTTACAATCAGTAGTGACTGGAGACACTCAGGGTTAAGTGTCCTGCTCAGGGACACGATGGTACAACCTGGGTCTTCTGGTTCTAGGCTACTACTCTATGTAAAGGACATGAGGACATAAAGGAACAAAAAAATCGACACCAAAGCTGAGAGACAAAGCTGTGTGTAATCGAGATGTGAAAGAGATGGATTATTAGTCAACAGACACAACGGGAAAAATGTAAAAAACAATAAATAGAAAAAAAATGAATTGTAAAATGACTTTTATTGGTCATTTTTTTTATTTATTCACGTTTATGTTGATGACTGCCAGATCTATGTCCCGCCTGTTCAGTCATTACAGTCATGTCTTGATTGTATTAAAGCCTAAAATGGCTCTTAACATAATGACACCAGTAAGGTGTATTTAGATTCCTTGTCCCAGTACGAATTTAGGGGGTGACCCCATAATTAGAAGGTTGCTGGTTCGAATTGCAATCCGCAGAGGGGTTACTGGTGTGCTGTGCTGCAGTGTTTCACTATGACACTCACTTCACTTTCATTAAACTTTTCACTTCAAAAAACAAAACTCTTGGATTTTAGCTTTTTTAAAGTTTTATGTGGTGCTAGTTCTTTTTATTTATTGTCCTATTTTACTCACTGTACAGCACTTTATAAATAAAGTTGGATTGGATTGGAAATGTAAATGATTATATCAGCAGTTATCCTTTACTCTCACCGAATCGGAATCTGTGGCACCCACTGTGATGTAACAATAAATGGTGATCTCTCGCTGGATGGTTTCTACATGAACTAATCAATTCTAGGTAACAAACTGTAAAACTTGTAAAATAGTGTGTGCGTCTGGGTTCAGGTTCTACATCCAGTCCACCTCCAGAGCCACGTCCGTTTGTTGATCCTTTACTGCAGAGAAGAGAAGAAGCATCTATTGAAAGCAAGGTGTGTAGGTGTGTGTGTGTGTGTGTGTGTGTGTTTATGTCACAGTGGTATGCAGATAGATACTGTGTTTAACCCCAAGCTGTGCGCATCTCAAAATGATCTGGCCAACAAAATCACATGAGATCACATGAGCCCTGTAAATGGTTTGGTGTTTACTAGATCCTGAAGATTTCACTGAGATGATGACAATGTTTGTTCCCAACCAGACTGAGGGAACAAACTTTTTGTTTTTATTTATTTCACATTTTGTTGTAGCACATTTGTCTGCAGCCTCAAGACGTCTTGAGTTTGCTTCTACAGGGGTGGCGTTTTTTTCTGGGAGGGAGATTATCGCCAGTTATTAAAAAATGTATAATTACAATCATTGTTCACCAATTACTGTTAGGTCGAGAAGAACAGAACAAGAAATATTAATTCTGGTATTTAAAAGGCACCTTGGCTAAAATGAACGTATATTCTGTTTGCAGAATGCAGAGGTGGTTGTTGATTGGCTGAGTGGATTTCAGCTGCAGTTTTACACCACAAACTTCCTAAATGCAGGATATGACCTTCACACCATCAGATACATGTCACCTGAGGTGGGACACACACACACACACACAGTAACCTGCAGTTCAAGATAGATTTCATTTACTGTTTTTTTGTGCTGCAGGATCTCACAGCAATTGGAGTGACCAAACCAGGCCACAGGAAGAAGATGATTTCTGAAATCAGCAGGCTGGATGTGCATGAGTCTATTCCTGAGAGGAAACCGGTGAGAGGCGCATTTTTACTACAGATGTCCTCAACGTAGACACTGCCTAACCCAGGCGAAAACACATCCAGCAGGATGGACTGTGTCCTGTCATTTCTTCATTTCATGACAAGGAAACAATGTCCCTTTTCCCAATTTGTAAGTGTCCCATGTGCTTTATTAAATAGAGAAAAGCAAACCACAAGTTTTTATTTTCTAATAAAATAAATTGCTAAAATACCTGCTGCACAGCCAGACTGGCCTTTAGCTTCTTTGCTGTTTTATTATGATGTGGGGCAGTGGTGGCCTAGTGGTTAAGGAAGCGGCCCTGTAATCAAGGTGCCACTGAGGTCCCCTTGATGAAGGTCCCGTCCCCACACACTGCTCCCCGGGCGCCTGTCATGGTGCCCACTGCTCACCAAGGGGGATGGTTAAATACAGAGGACACGTTTCACCGTGTGCTGTGCTGTGTATCACAATGACACTCACTTCACTTTTGCATGCACTCCTGCAGACCAACTTGATGGAATGGTTGTCAGGAATTGGTCTGGCTCATTACTATCAGACTCTCATGCAAAATGGCTACGAGAACATGGAGTTCATTAGAGACATAAGCTTGGAGGACCTGCAGGAGATCGGCATTACAAAACTGGGTAAGTTGGATTACTGTTTCTACAAAGTGAATGCTCTCTAACAGTTTCCATCATCAGTTTACTTAGATTCTACTTGTCTAAGTGCAACAGGTGCTTGGTCTGTACATGGTCTCATGAAATGGGTCAATTGCAGCAGAACATGGACAGGAAATGGACACCCCATAGTCATGCCTGAAATGGATTTATCATGTATCAAGCTTTGATATTGCTTAAACTTAAAAACTCCATATTTAGGAGAACAATGCAACAATTAGTGCAACATTAAGTCATTTAAAATATAATTGACACTGTGTTGATTCAGTGGCGTTTTGCAAAATTGGGAGACAATATAGAGAATAGAGAATTGTCTGAATGACATTAGACAGTGGATGCTCACCAACTTTCTTCTGTTAAACCCTGATAAGACAGAAGATCTCGTACTTGGGTCTCAAGCAGCCAGACGTAAGCTGGCTGACTACACCATAACCCTGGATAGACTTTCTATCTCACCAAGTACTGAAGTAAAGGATCTAGGTGTCCTCATCTCTCATTCGATTCTCATGTATATAATGTCACTAGGACAGCATTCTTTTACCTTAGAAATATTGCAAAAATAAGAAATATAATTTCAATGCACAATGCAGAAAAGTTGGTCCATGCATTTATTAAATCAAGGTTAGATTACTGCAATGCATTACTGTCTGGATGCTCTAGTAGATGCATGAGGAAACTCCAGCTAGTTCAGAATGCTGCAGCCAGAGTTCTAACTAGAACCACATATTTCAGTACCAGCCATACGATGCCACCATCTGCCGCTGCTTCTGTTTGTTTTCTCTGAGACACAGAATCAAGCCTGCAGACCACCTGCAGACTCCAGTGAAGAGACCAGCAGATAAATGACTTAGCATGAAATGAACCAGAGGGTCACCACAGCCACCACCACCGTAACAACTAAAGCTTTAGGGATTTTCACATGGACCAGTATCATCATAATGGACACGTATTGGTAGTAGCCTAGTGGGTAACACACTTGCCTATGAACCAGAAGACCCAGATTCAAACCCCACTTACTACCATCGTGTCCCTGAGCAACAAACTTTACCCTAAGTTGCTCCAGGGGGACTGTCCCTGTAATTACTGATTGTAAGTCGCTCTGGATAAGGGCGTCTGATGAATACCGTAAATGTAAAACGTATTGTACACCATGACACTGGACTACACTCTTGACTTCTCCAACCCTACAACTGTAGGACTTTTTTTTTCTTATTGGACAAATCATCACCAGCCCGGCACTGACACCATTTGCAGGCTCACTCTACCCTGGAAGGGCGTCCCTCTCTCTATCACTCCTTCCCAAAGTTTCTTCCTTTCTTTTTTCTCTCTACTCTACTTTCTGTGGAGTTTTTCTTTGTGTGCAGAAGGGTCAAGTGTGGGGCCTGTCAAAGCCCATTGAGACGAACTGTATGTGATTTTGGGCTAAATAAGAAATAAATGTTGAGTGTAGAGTCAGCCTGCAATTGATGTCAGTGCAGAAAGTCCAAAGGTTTCGTGGCGAAAAATTTCAAAGTGCAGCATAGAGCATCTGTCCATGTTTGGATGTACTGTCCAGTGCAGGGTAGGTTGTAGTCCAGTGTCATGTTGTACATTGTGAGTCCAATAGAATGCTGCTGGTCCATTTAAAGATCCCTGAAGCTTGTGGTGGTGGTGGCTGTGGTGACCTTCTCGTACGTTTCATGTGTTGTCTCATCAGCAGTTTATTGCCAGGGACCAAGATCCATCTGGTGGTCTCTTCATTGGACTCTGGAGGTGGTCTGCAGGCTTGATTCTGTGCCTCGGAGAGAACAAACAGAAGCAGCGGCAGACGGTGGCATCGTACGCCTGGTACAGAAATATGTGGTTATGGTGGTATATTGGTGCTACAGAGGCCCGGTACTCTAACTAGGACAGCCTAACTAGGGTGTATTTAACACTGTCTCTGTCTAACAGGGGGACTGTGTGATAAACTGGACTTTATAACTGACACTGTGTCTGGGACTTTGACAAAGACCAGAGAAAACAGATGTGTTTTCAGTTTAGATTTAAACACTGAGACTGTGTCTGAGTCCCGGACACAGACAGGCAGGCCGTTCCACAACTGCGGTGCTCTATAGGAGAAGGATCTGCTCTCAGCTGTGACCTTCTGTACTTTGGATACCAGTAGTGACCCCGCACCCTTCGAACACAGGGGGTGGGTCGTAAATAACTAAAAGTTCACTCACGTACTGTGCGGCCAGTACCTGACAGAATATTAATCAGTAATGTAATTAATTTTTTGTGAATTTGCATTTTACCAGGACACCAGAAGAAAATGATGGTTGGTGTCCAACGACTGGTGGGACCCACCATTCCAGTCATCCAATGCGGTGAGAGCACTGAAAATCTCAACTTTGACAAGCCAAGTAGAAAAGAGATTTCTGAAGAAAGTGGATCACCAAGGTTGAGAAGAACTGCTGATGGGCGTGGCTTACAGGACAATGATGAGCTGCCTTCCGGTGAAAAACCAACCCAAACTCGCTCCAAACACAAATCTTCCTCGCCTGACCCACCGAGACAGAGAGCAGATTCATCAGAGCCGATCGAGGGGAGCCCGCGTACACGAACCCCGAACGTTCCACAGCTGTGCTTACCTGAAGAGGCGGGCAACGAAGCCCCACTGGACAACGGGCACAAATACGCCACCCTGAGTGGCCAGAGGGGAGATCGGAGCATCGACATGCTTGACACGGGCACTACGGTCAACCGCAGCCAATCACAGTCCTTCGCAACGCGGCCTCGCCGCAAGTTACGCCCCCCGACGCCGCCCAAACGCTCCTGCTCCTCTGTCTCCCAGGGGAATCTGGCAGAAGGTCCAGCTTCAGAGACGGACAGTGAACTGTTGACTGTCACGTACAGAGAGCGTCGCCGTAGCGACTGTGGACCGGCCTTGGCAGAAAGCAACTTGTTGTCCTCCTCCGCAGCTGGGGGCAGTGTGAGGGACATCGCTGCCATGCTGGAGATGACACCACTTGGACGAGGGTGCAGCCATGTTCAGGTGAAATAAAAAATCACTCTTCAACATAAGTAAATATGAAATGTAAATATGAAATGTTGTGTCATTGGCTACATGGAATGTCATGTATCTGTTCAGATGAGTCCAGGTGTCCTTCGCCGGAAGCACGAGACGCTGGCCACCGACTCTGACGTCCGTGAGCGTCGCCGCACCATAAGTTGCCTCACAGAAGATGAAGACCCTGGAGGGACGGCTCAGCAGGATCAGGAGTCCGCTGGCAGACGGGCCCCCGAGCCACGCCCCCGTTCCATGATTGGCCACCTGGAAGGGGGGACGGAGGCGGGTGCTGTTTGCCACATGCTAAAAAAACAGAAGACAGAGCAGCAGCCGACAAGGAGACACCAAGATGTGACAGAAGAAACCAGGGCAGACAGAAGCTCCGATCGGCATCAGCTTCTGATAGCAGCACCTGCAGACGTTTCTGGACGTGGTAGAAGACAAGGAGGGTCCAGCACTGACTTCTGCTCTCTGCCTAGAAAAATCATGAAGCCACCTGTCTCACTTAAGCCAACCCCACAGCTAAGAGTCGATCTGGACCCCCCGACTCCCACCAGGAGGGTCCCTTTGTCAGGCCTGGACTCGCCCCACAGCCAAGGTAAGCGTCCTCCACACTAATATGCAAATAGCGACTGACACCTGGACTTCTCCCTCTGAGGAAATATGATCAACATAACTTGACGAATGTTTTTTCATCCCTTTGCTCTTCTCTTTATGTAAGAGGTCAAGCGTGTCCCTCCACCAGTTGCTCCGAAGCCAAACAAAAAACTTTTGACCAGCCCTCTCCCTCAGGTGGAGCCCTCTCCTGCCAACCCTCCTCAGCCTCCCAGGCCCTCACTCCCGAACCCTTGTTCCCTCTTGCCTGGTTCAGCACAGGGGTCTGCCTCCCCGCTCCAAAGCCCTCAGACTCCCACCAGCCCCCACCCCATAAAGCCCCCACGCTCCTCCATGGCTGGACTCTCTCTAGACATAGTCTCTCCACTGGATGTGGAGGTTGGAGGGGCAGAGTCCATGCACCAACGGCTGAAGGAGGAGTGTGGGCCAGCAGAGGGCACTTCCAGAAAGAAAAAGCTTGGAGTGGCCCGGCAGGAGCAGGTCCACGGTGAACCGGATGAGGAAGAACTGGTCAGAGAAAGGAGCTCGACTCTAAATGAAACCAGGGGGATAAAAAAAATGGCTGAAGGTGATGACCAGGGGAACGTCCAGCATGGAGCCTGTGTACAGGTAACCCATAAGCTGGAGGAGGCAAAGTCCTCTCTGGACGTGGCACTTATGGCCATGGAAGAAACCATAAAAACCGACAAGAGAAAGTGAGTCTGTCCATCTGATAAGATTTTCCACACTACTCTCCTGTCTTTTGCACCTTCTCCTTCTTATTCTGCTCTTTCTTTCTTTCCAGATCTGTGTCTGAGACGAAACCCACAGTGAATATCCTTGATGACATTGGAAGCATGTTTGATGACCTTGCTGACCAGCTTGAAGCTATGCTGGATTAGTGAGAGGTGAACATGACTCCTGAACTGGTGATGGTCTCTTCCTGCTACTTCAATAATGTAGTTGCTAAAACAGGAAGTTGACACCAACGAAACAGGAAATAGCCTCAAAAAGGAAAAGGAGAAATCAGCAAAACTATAGACTGTAGATGCAGGTAATGTGAGAGTGAACAGACTCGTTCATCATGTTCTTACTTACATACAGAGTTCGTCAGCAGTGCAGAGGCCAGAAGCACAATGAGGTTCTACAGTGGTCCAACCTTCCAGCGTCCATGATGGTTTTACAGTTTAAAAATGGCTGCTATCTGCTTTGCTTTATTTATTTATTTATTTATTTATTAAAGATTCATAGACATCAGCTGGTTTGTAAAAAAAAAAAAAAGCACAATTTGAGATCTACCTGCCTAAGGCCCATTAAGACTAGACAACGGGCTTTACTAACCCTCAACTAACTACCAGCCCTGCCAACAATACTAACTGCTGCACTTCCCGTGTATTCATAAACAGAAGAAAGAGCACAAACATACAATTCTTATTCTCATAGTTTGCTGTATGTCTATATTTGTGATTTTAAGCTATGCAAGTGTTCTGCAGATACTTCAGTATTCTGTCAAAATATAATTCTGCTGCACATTTGCCATGCAACAAGAGTTCCAGAAGCATATTCCACCTAGACAAGCAGCAAGAGTTCATGGTTTAGATTGGGGGTCATCAGCGTCCTGTTCTTCCCACACCTCTGTGCTCATTTCTCAGTAATGATGACAGTATTACGGACCCATATTTTAAAATAACAATGATCATGGGTATTATGTGAATTGAAGTGACACTGCCCTCCTGTCAGTCTTGTTGAAGGTTCCGGGTTATAAGATGATATAAGTGGGAAATGTACTCATTTCCATATTTGTGTTGAAGTCCCTCACATAGTGAATGTAAGGTCATGATTGTGTTGCTAGTGTGAAATAATTAAGTCATTTGGTCCTGAGTAGCAACAGTTTAGTTTATTTAAAATGACCAGAATGACCAGACCCTGGGGTCCAACCTGTTCCTATAGAGATATTTTCTCCTGGATCCAACATGGTTCATTTTTAATTAAAACATTAACGCATGTTAATCCATCACAGTAAGACCTGGCTTTCACATGGAAAGCCACCTTTACATATCGAACAGTAATTACAGTACTTTACTACTTTAATAGGGTATTGCTTTAAATTGGACTGAAGACTCATATCGGTACAAGTAAAACAGTCTGTTTTATGGGATTAAAGTGACTGCCAGAATATTTTCAAATGTTTAGATGCCATTTTTATTTACTGAGTGAACAAAATACTGAAATATAAATGTGCAGAAAGTCAGTCAGATCCAGAGCAGGGCTGTGCAGTATGTCTCTGTTAGTCCCTCTGTCAGTCAGTATGTCTCTGTTAGTCCCTCTGTCAGTCAGTATGCCTCTGTTAGTCCCTCTGTCAGTCAGTATGTCTCTGTTAGTCCCTCTGTCAGTCAGTATGCCTCTGTTAGTCCCTCTGTCAGTCAGTATGCCTCTGTTAGTCCCTCTGTCAGTCAGTATGTCTCTGTTAGTCCCTCTGTCAGTCTTTCTGTTTGTCCTTTCAAAGATTTTTCTCCTCTCTGCCCTGAATAATGGAATAATGCCAAAGAGTACAGAGGAGGCTGCCCTGAAGGGACCAGTAGATGAAGTTCATTGCAACTGGAGATCATGTCACCCTGCAACAAGTTTGATGTTTTTGTCAAATGTGTGTGTGCATGACCACAGGTTTGGTCATATTCTGCAATATTGTGTGATTCCCCCGCAACACAGATATGAAAATCTTTTTACATGGGCAAAATAATTCAAAACTATTTCAATTGGTTATTGATATGTTGAGTGTTGTATTATGATATAGTCTCTAATTGTACCTGTTGTCTGTGTGTAAATGTGCTGTGTTGAGCCCAGGCCATACAGTAAGAGTGGCATGAATGAACAATTCAGCATGTGTGTTAAGATGACGTGTGAGTACATATTCAGTGTGTGTGGGTTTTTTTTTGGTTGTTGTTGTTGTTCCGGGTTCGGGTTCGAGCAGAAATTATGCATAAAACTATTACGTTTCTTCTGTGCCCCAGTGTTGCCATCATTATATTTATTTTTCTGCTCCCTGCCTGTAATGCAGTAATTTGTGAAAGTGACAATCTATAACATGCTGTTTGAACACCTGCTATTATTTTCCTCTGCAGTTTTCCTAATCGAAGTTTATATTCTGTAAGACTGTGGAACCCTGAGTATTTATGGCGGTTAGAATGAAGTGTGATCCATTTGGTGATTAATGGGTGAATTACTGCAATAAATAACAGTAGACAATAAATTCATCATTCATCATGTAAAAAAGCCATTTAGCAATTGCATTCAGAGACAAATAAAGTTCTAATAATTCCTAAATTTCACTTTGGCAATTTGCTTCTATATGTGGGTGTTGGTCTATTTTTTTATTCATTATAAATCTTTGCTTGTGTTATGTGCCTTTTTTTGTTTTTCTTTTTGCTACGATGTTCATGGATATTAAAATGTTTAGAATCATTTATGCCCCTCTCGATGTTTATTTTGTGAATATGAACTGTTTACAAATAGAGAATAATAAATGTTTATGGGCCCACTCCTATGGATTTCTTTATCGTATTCAATGTCACTAAAATGACATTGACATAAATAATGACATAAATGAGACAAATGTTTGTGTTCCATGCATGTAATGTCCCATACATTTTCTATTTGTGATTTTTGTAATATTAAAACGTAGCTATCAAATTATGAAATCATCTTACACTTGTGCTTATATTATGGCATCTAGACAGACGACCAGGGCTGGTTCTAGACAAGCACATGGTGCCAACTGTGGCGGGAAATGGGTGAGGTGGGGTGTTCTGGGTAACTGTTTTTGTCAAATAACTGGAGTTGTGGACATTGTGCACAGGTGGTGTGGATGGTCCTGGGGGTAGAAACTGTCCCTCAAGCTCGTCTTCGGGAGGGCAGGGGTGTGAAATGTCTACGTGAGGGGTGTGAGGAGTCCTGCTCAATGCTGCAGGCCTTGTGGACGCAGCCATCGTGAAATGTGTAATGAGGAGGAGGCATCCCAATGATGTTCTCAGCTGTCTTCACTGTCCTCTGTAGGCTATTGCGGTCAGGAGTGTTGCAGTTTCCATACCAGACAGTGATGCAGCTGGTCAGGATGTTCTCGATGGTTCCTCTGTAGAACGGTGTGAGGATGGGTGGGGGGAGGCTCCGCAGGAAATGTAGTCTCTGTAGAGCTTTTTTGACCAATGACATGGTGTTGACTGTCCATGTAAGTTCCTCAGTGATGTGCACACCCAGGAACTTTTGGGGACCCCAAAAATAGAAATGTATGGTGTAGGTTCAATCGTTCTATTACATAAAGATGACAAGACTATGAAAATATTTTCCCAGAAGTTGTACAATGACTTGCAGTTCCAGAACATGTGGCCTAAAGGAGCTGGCCCTTGGTGACATTGTGGGCATTTTTGCTAGTTTATCTACTGAGTAGTGTAGACGATGTAATACTTTAAACTGGATCAAACATTGCCTAATACAGACCGAGGAGGTATGAATAACTTCAAGGCACTGTTGCCAGCTCTCACCCGTAACTACAATGTTAAGATCCTGTTCCCATGCCACTTTAGTTTTCTCCCATGAGGGTGAATAAATGTTCTGGATCAGAGTATATCATTTTGATATATTGCCTCTCATAAAGGGGTCCAGAGCAAGAATTTCATCTGCAGCATTTTTAGCTGGTGAATGTAAAGATCTAAAGTGTTTGCTCACAAAACTTCTAATCTGTAGGAATCTATAGAAATGAGATTTGGGAATATTGTAACTTTTTTGCAATGTTTCGAATGTCATAAGTGTTCCCTCAGCGAAGAGGTCTTTGATAAATATCAAGCTATTGTTGTGCCAGGTTTGAAATGCTTGAAATCCGTTTGGGACGGTAAGAAAAGATGGTTATTCAAAAGGGGAGCTTAGTTGCTTTATACGAAAATGTTTCCTAAATTGGAGCCAAATCTTAAGTGAGTGTTTTACTACAGGATTAAGGAGGCGTGAGTACAGCTGCATTGGTGTAGGAGGGCTCATTAAGGAAATAGGACAAAGCCCTGAATCACTGTGCAATTCCATGTCTGCCCAAGCAGGGCCAGGATTATCACGCATGCAAAGATCCAGTATATTAATTTACTTATGTTTGCTGATGTCAGGATTGACTGCAGCTGGGCTCATCACCGGTGGCCAATCCTGACGGTGCATAAAAGCCCTTCGGAAGGGATGGCATTATCGTGGACTCTGCACAAACTTGACCTGGTTTTGTTAAACATGTATTTTTGAGTTCTGGCAATCGCCACACGCCTGCGGGTTTGTTTGTGTTGTTCCCCTTTATTTCCCGTTTTTGGCCACTGCGTCATTGTTTATTTGTGTTTATTTATTGTTTATTAATAAAACCCCTTCCCAGCATGTCACACCTCTGCGCTTCCTTCCCCCGTAAGTCCGTAGTGACAGCTGCCCAATAGTAGTACATGAAGTTTGGCAAACTGTTGGAAAAATGTATATATGTTATCATGTAATTACTTATTTTATTCATATACTTTAAGTATTAATCCTTGGAATATTACTGACAACTCTTAATCATTAACAAATCTCAGAGCAAAGGTTTTAAGTTTGCAGGACAGCATGACCGCGACCTGAGGACCAACAACAAGCAGACTATGATGAACCAGAGTCCAGTCACCATGAATATCAATTCATTAGACTACGTGTAATACATAATTATTAACTAATATGGTGTGATTTTATGTGAACCCTAATGAACCTAATGCCCTGTACCAAATAAAAGAAGGAGATGCGATGAAGGACGCCAGAGCTGTTGGAGGCATGCTGTAATGTGCGTCTCTGATTGCTCTCCTTGCAAGTAAAACGGACTCAATTGCTTCGTGTCTTTCTTCTCCAGTTATTTAATAAGTGTTAGAACGAGGTATAACTCTGACACAAACCCATACCATCTGCTGCTTTAGGCATTTCAAGGAAAATATTCCTCATCCGCAGGACAGATTTATTCCACACAAATGAAGAAATCAAAGCACCCAACTCCTTGAAGACAGACTTGGGTAGGAAAATAGGAATCATTTGGAATAAATACAGAAAGCATGGTAGGACTTAAATGGAAAAGAACTAAGATCCAGTGACATTAATAACTGATTAACCTGCAAAATGGTGCTTTTAGAAAAATTCATTTTATAGCCTGAAATTAAACTATATGACCGTAATAGTTCCATGAGGACTGGTATAGATTCTAAAGGCTTAGACAAATATATTAGAAGGTCATCTGCATAAAGTGCCACCTTATTACACCTGTAATCCTCTCCTCTTTCCTAAGGGCAATCGCCAAAGGCTCTATAGCTAAGTCAAAAAGGAAAGGTGACAGACAGCAACCCTGTCTTGTACCACGATGCAAAGGGAAATAATCTGATATTACATAGTTAGTTCGTAGAGAGGCCAGTAAATATTCCCACTCAACCCGGTCAAACACCTTTTCGGCATCTAAAGAGATAACGGTGCATTTTAAAGAATGATTACCTGCCTGGTATGAAACCTGTTTGGTCCAAGTCAATTATTTTAGGTATCACTGAATCCAGACGGCAGGACAGGACCTTTGAAATAATTTTATAATTGCATGGAAGGAGACTTATTGGCCGGTATGAACCACATTTACGTGGGGTCCTTATCTTTTTTTAGTAAAACCACTATGACTGCCTGGGTCATTGTACAGGGCAGTTTCTTTTGAGAGAGAATTTCCTCAAAAAGTTTACTTAAAAGAGGGGTCAGCTTGGCTGAAAAAAATTTATAAAACTCAATTGGGAATCCATCTGGGCCGTGAGATTTACCATTTTGCATGGAATTTATAGCTTGTGTTATATCTTTGCAAGATATTCCAAGGTCTAAACATGATCGTCTTCACAGGTAATCTTCTGAATTTCTAACTGATCAAGAAATGTATGTATTTCAGATGGACTGACATGGACCTGAGAAGTGTATAGTTTTGTATAAAATTCCTCGAATTGTTCATTTATGTTGTTGGCTGGTTTGATACAGTGCCATGCATCATGTGGATCTCAGATATCATGTGGCTAGCCTGAATTTGCTTAAGCTGATGAGATAATAACCTGCCGACTTTATCATTAGTTCATAGTTTGTGCATCTAGTCTTCAAAAGCAGCCTTTCAGTCTCACCAATAGAAAGATTGTTAAATTCTGCTTGTAGATAGAGGGACTCTGGATAGAGGGACAAGCTCTTTTTGTCTATTTCCAGAATTTTTTTGGACAGGTCCATTAGCTGGCGATTATGCATTTTCCTCACATGGGCTGTATATGAAATTATTTGTCCCCTAAGAAATGCTTTAAGAGCCTCCCAAATAGTGATGAATGACATACCAGGCGTGAGATTGACATCAAGAAAGAAGTCAATTTGCTCCGAAATATGGTCTCGAAATGGTATATGAGAAAGCAGTAATGGGTCGAGGCGCCACATTCAACGAGTTGCGATGTTGCTAGGAAAGCACATGTCGACTTGCACAGGGGAGTGATCCGAGATCACGATAGGGTGGTATTGACTATTTGTGATGCAAGAGAGAAACCTACTATCAATCAAAAAAAGTCTATTCTTGAGTATGAATGATGGACAGATGAGAAAAAGGAGTATTGCTGGGAGGTGGGGTTAGTATACCTCAAGGGGTCAAACAATTTGTAGGATTCCATAAATGACAAAACAGCTGATGCAGACTTGGACACAATCTTGGACAGTGTGGGATTCGATCTGTCTAGATTTGGCTGCAGGACCAGGTTGAAGTCCCCCCCAGAATTAAGTGATATGTGTCTAGGTGTGGGAGCTTTGCAAAAAAGGTGTAAAAGAACTGTGGGTCGTCCCAGTTGTGGCTGTAGACATTTGTTTAAACTACATTAAATCCACACAGCTACCCTATAACTATGACAAACCTGCCTTTGGTATCTGATATTACAGACTCATTTATAAACGGAACCCCCTTTATTATCAATATCGCTGCGCCTCTTGATCTGTCCCCATATTCAGAGTGGAAGATGTGATCTACCCAGCCTGTCTTTAATTTTGAGTGTTCATTAACTCGAAGATGAGTCTCCTGTAGAAATAGAATCTCAGGGGCCAGGGCTTTCAGATGGGAAAAAATCCTGCAACGTTTTATAGGGTGGTGCAACCCTTTAATATTCCATCTTACAGAACGCAGTGAGCCCAGCCCTGACCTGTTAAGACCAGCCATATCGTAGATAGCCTAAGCAGTCCCATACACTGAGAAGGAGAAAGGGAGGGAGAAAAAGAAAGTATATAAATAAAATAATGATAAAAAATAAATGAATTCTGAAAAGCAAACTTAAAACCCCAAAACCTATGCTGGCCCACCATAAAGCGGGGGACCGCATCAACACTCCTAGTGAGCGATAAACATAGCACAACAGTGCTCAGGGTGAACTACCACGCTGTAATAAGCAGAAACATCAAAACAAAAAAAATTATGGCAATTATGGTAACGTCATCGATAACAATAAACAGTCAGTAAACAGTAATAACTGAGCACACCAATAAATCAGCTCAAATTGAACATGTACTGAAACTGTGATATTTTAACCAGAATTTTTTTCAATCATGAATCAGACCAGTTTTACAGAAAATACCTAAATAGAGAATACTGTACTTCCTATATGTACAAGATGAATAACTTACAGTCTTCAAAGGATTAGCTGACTTTATCATTCAAAACAGGCGAAAAGAAAAGTCATTCACCACCTGAATGTCCCTCAAGGCGTCGAGAGATGAAGGCTCAGGCCTCCTCTGGAGAGGAGAACGTTTTCTCGGTATTCAGATGGGTGATTCTGAGTCGAGCAGGATACAGGATGGCGAACTGAGCTGCCTTCTGATGTCATTAATGCAGCCCGAGCCTTAGCTACTTTAGCCGTAAAGTCTGGGAAGACCGAGATGGACATGTCGTTTATCTGGATACGATGCTTCTCTCTGGCAAGACACAGGATATTTGCACAGTCCTGGTGGACACGGGCCACGATGACGTGGGGTGGATTCCCCTGCCTGGGCCCTTGAAGAAAAGATCGCCCTGTCCAGCAGTGGCACTTCTTTCAACTCAAAAGCCTGCTGAAGTAGTGCCGAGATGAAGGTTGTGGAGCAGATCTGAGCCTCAGGAACTCCTATTATTCTGACGTTGTTCCTCCGCGATCAGGCCTCCGCGTCTTCGCACTTATTTTGCACCATTTCAGTCAGTGTTGTAAGGCGACCTACTTCTTTCTGCAGACGTGTAATATCGTCAGTGCATGTCGAGATGCTTTCTTCCATGTTGTTCACTTTAACGCTGAGTCCAGACAGCTCCGTAGTAACAGTCTCCCTGTATTCCTTCAGCTCGGACCGGACCGCTCTTATGTCTGATTTAATAGAAGCCAGCTCACTCTCCAACCCTCCCCGGACCTTGCTTTTAGAGGCATCGACCAAATCACTCGCAGAGCGTACAGACGTTAGGTTGTGCTTTTAAACATCTGCTCACCTGTGTATGTGAAAGTGGGCGGAGCCGTATTTTTTGTTGACTATATGTTGCTTGCTTGCTTGCACGGTTGCATGCTAACCCATGTACGCTAAGATAAATCATGTTCTGCGGTTGCTGGACCATCACTACATTGTGCATGATAACAGATTATGTCTTTGTAAACGAGTAAGACAAATACACAAAATCCCACATTTATTTTGTTTTATGTAGTTACTAGAAACCAATAGAGAAGAAACAGATTCAAGATTTTTTCTTGATGGCCTGAAACAAAATGAGAAAGATGCAAGGAGACATGGTACCAACAAAACAGTCACTGTCTCGATAACTCTAGCCAGCCTCCTCTCACCCCGTGGCAAGTCATTGGTCTTCTCCATGACTATGTCGTCGACCTTGAAGTTCGTTCTTGGAGTATGCCAGCGTTGTCTGGTAGCAATATTGGAGAGATATTCTCTTTTCCATGACTCCAGAATTTCTCTGCAAGATACTGAACATGACACCACTGCTTGCGAGCATACATGTCTTCTCTGATGAATCTCCCAGGAGGTGGTAATGTCACAGGTTTTATGGTGAGTAGGTGGTTAGGGGTTAGTGGTTCAGGGCTACCTGGATCATTTAGGTTTTCAACCGTTAGTGGACGACTATTCACAATAGCCATTGCCTCATAGAAGAATGTCCGCAGTGAGGCATCGTCTAGCCTTCCTGAAAGTGAGAGAGTGGAACGAAGAACATTCCTCACTGTCCTTATCTGTCTTTCCCATACGCCTCCAGCATGGCTTGAGTGCAGCACATTGAAGTTGAAGTCACACTGCCTTTCCGTCAAAAAAGTTATCAGACAATTACTGTTCACTTGCTTTAGAGCATCCTCAGTTCATTTCTAGGTCCAACAAAATTATTTCTTTGACCACACCTTATTTCACGTACTGCCCCTCTTAAAGACATAGGGTGTTGATGAAAACATCTGTTGACATGTCGACCAACATTTCACTGTGGATATCTTTTGTGTACGTTACGTCCTTCCTTAGTGAAAAATGGACCAAAGCAGTCCATTCCGCAGTAGGTGAATGGTGGCGAACGATCCACACGCTCTGATGGCAGATCTGTCATCGCTGCTCCTCTGTAAATCTTCTGAGCTTCCGGCATTTGACACACTGATGAATTAGTGTTGCAACAGCCCTATTGATTCCTGGAATCCAATATCCATTCAATCTGATCTGATTGATCGTCAGGCCCTTTCCTTGATGTCTGACTTGTTCATGATGATGAGAAATAATCATCTTGGTGATGTGATGATCCCTTGGAATAATCATAGGATGTTTCTGTGAAGTAGGGAGACATGCATTTTTCAGTCTTCCTCCCACCTTGAGGATTCCATCTATATCAAGAAAGACATCCAAATGATACAGCTTACTCTTAGATGGAATTTTAACTCCTTTTCTGAGCAACTTAATTTCCTCTGTATGTACTTGTCCCTTTAATTCTCTTACAATTATACACCTTGCTTCCTCTCTCTCCTGTACAGTGCTGTGTCCTGTGGACTTGACATTCTTCATGCGACGGAGGAGGCGCACGACAACTTGGGTGACTTTATACCAAGAGGAAAATCTTGATAAGCGGTCTGAGAGACTTGTTTGACTTCAGGGTCGCCAACTGTAATCTCGTTCGTGAAACTAAGTTCTTCCCTTACAATACTGCTTACTGCAACTGAAACAACAGCAGCTGTCAACTCTAGCCTTGGGATGGACATGACCTTTATAGGGGCAACTCTGGACCTTCCTGTGATGAGAGCACAATGAACACTTTCTTCTTCATTCATTTGTCTCAGATATGAACACTGTCTGTAACCACATGTACTTATATCATAGAAGTGGTGGATCTCTTGTCTCAAGACAGGACCAAATTTTGCTGGCACATAGCAACGAGGTATGATGATTTTTTTCCAGATTCGCAAGCTCACACACTAGCTTCACAACGTTCCCATAATGGCTGAAGTTCAGCAACGAGAGGGTCATCCCAGCCTGTTCCATTCCTGCACATTTCCTGAAGAACCCTTTTTCCAGTTAACAGGAAAGGAGCAACAAACCCCAGTGGGTCGTAAAATGAGGCAACTGTAGATAATATGGTATATCGTGTTGCTGGCTGATCTTTCAGGCAGATAAAAAATCTGAGAATATCCGATTCAATGTGCCAAAGGACTCCTAAGGCTCTTTGCATCCTTGAGTGATTAAGGCCAAGGTCGAGAGTCTTCACTTCTGCGGCACGCTCAGAGTGTGGAATACTCTCTAACACCGATTTGTCATTACACACAAACTTGTGCAGTCTCAGACCAACAATAGCACAAAGTTTCTGAGCTTCATTCGCAAGCTGTACAGCCTCCTGAACATTGGCTACACTAGAAACACAATCATCAACATAGAAATCTTTCATAATGAACTGTGAGCCAAGGGAAAGCAGGCTCTCATTCTCCGTTGCAAGGGGTTTTAATCCATAGTTGGCACATCCAGGTGATGATGTTGCACCGAAGAGATGAACTTTCATGTGGAATTTCTTAGGCTCTGCCCTCAAGTCTCCCTCCTTCCACCAAAGGAAACACAGATAGTCTCTGTCAGCTTCATACACGTGGAACTGATGGAACATCTTTTCTATATCACAAATGAGTGCAATACGGTGTTGTCTGAACCTGATGAAGACACCAGTTAGACTGTTTGTATTCAGAGTTGGGGTCCTAGTGAACTGGAATTCATCTCTTCATCGATGAAAGCACGTTGTAAGTTGCTCTGGATAAAAAACGTGATGTCATCCTGAGAAACCGTCTAGTCATCCTCACTAGTATCAGACTCGAGTACCTTAATAACATCCGAGGAAGTCACTAAAGGAACTCTGTGGCACATGTTGGTAATGAGTGTCATGGTTAGATGGTGCACAACCCACAATGCTCCACCCCAGATCTGTACGAACTGCATAAGGTTAATTATCCTTTCCCAAAATTACTTGCTGTGGTGCCAGTGCCCTTGAACAGTTATAGCCTATGAAAAATGTTTTGTATATTAAAGAAAAAAAATGCCAAAAGGATTGCAAAAAACAAAACTAGTTTGCTTGATCTTTTGTGTTTCATTTAAGATCACTTCAGAGCGCAGACTGATTGCACTCTACAGGATTAATATGGATAGTGTTGTGTTTTACGAAACAAAGCAATGACAGCCACTTGCATAGCTGCTTGATCCTCTGGGCATTTTTTGTTCTTTATTATACAAAGCAATTTTCATAGAGACATTTTGTTTCGTAAAACACAACACTGTCCATATTAATCCTGTAGAGTGCAATCAGTCTGCGCTCTGAAGTGATCTTAAATGAAACACAAAATGTCAAGCAAACTAGTTTTGTTTTTTTGAAATCCTCTGGGCATTTTTCTTTCTTTATTATACAATGCAAAGCATCCTAATTAATGCATATTATACAATGCAAAAACGTTGGGTCTTAGTATCCTTGCCACACAACGAATCTTGTTTAATTGTATGACCTTGTGCTAAGAATTTAATTCATTTGAAACAATGAACAATAAGCAAGTTACCTTTGTGGTTAATTTCATTTGGATATTTTTCTTTAAGGACTGGATATTTGAGGCCCCAAACAAGTTTGATCTTGTTTTTACCAGTTCTATAGAGAACCTGTGCTGTCATGTCAGGTTTCTGTGGTGTAGTGGTTATCACGTTCGCCTAACACGCGAAAGGTCCTCGGTTCGATACCGAGCAGAAACAATCCCTGTTTTTCCTTTGCATTAAAATACTGACTCCCAGCAAAGCATCAAGCAGCTATGCAAGTGGCTGTCATTGCTTTGTTTCGTAAAACACAACACTGTCCATATTAATCCTGTAGAGTGCAATCAGTCTGCGCTCTGAAGTGATCTTAAATGAAACACAAAAGGTCAATTAAACTAGTTTTGTTTTTTGAAATCCTCTGGGCATTTTTCTTTCTTTATTATAAAATGCAATACATCCTAAACAATGCATATTATACAATGCAAAAACGTTGGGTCTTTGTTTGAGAATCTTTTTGAACGTATTGTGCCATATCCAAGTTGCTGTAGTGTAGTGGTTATCACGTTCGCCTCACACGCGAAAGGTCCTCGGTTTGAAACCGGGCAGAAACAGCTTTTGTTTTTTTGTTTTGCACAAGGAGGCTTAAGACGGTATTTTGGATTTGAGTGATTGCAAATTGTAACAAAGTATGCTGGTCTGGCTTTAAACTGGGCAGAAATGACATCATGTTTTCTGAGTACATTGACAAGTTGTTTTTCCAAAACTGTAAACAAAGACCAAAAAAAAGCATGTTTCTGCACGGTTTCGAACCGAGGACCTCTCGCGTGTAAAGCGAATGTGATGACCACTACACTACAGAAACTCACAAGCCCATTGTCTTTTGGAATCACGTTTACCAGGTGCTCCAAAATGTATCCTTGCCACACAACGAATTTTGTTTAATTGTATGACCTTGTGCTAAGAATTTAATTCAATTGAAACAATGAACAATAAGCAAGTTTCCTTTGTGGTTTATTTCATTTGGATATTTTCTTTAAGGACTGGATATCTGAGGCCCCAAACAAGTTTGATCTTGTCATGTCAGGTTTCTGTGGTGTAGTGGTTATCACGTTCGCCTAACACGCGAAAGGTCCTTGGTTCGATACCGAGCAGAAACAATCCCTGTTTTTCTTTTGCATTATAATACTGACTCCCAGCAAAGCATCAAGCAGCTATGCAAGTGGCTGTCATTGCTTTGTTTCGTAAAACACAACACTGTCTTAGTTTGTCTTAGTTTGAGAATCTTTTTGAACGTATTGTGCCATATCCAAGTTTCTGTAGTGTAGTGGTTATCACGTTCGCCTCACACGCGAAAGGTCCTCGGTTCGAAACCGGGCAGAAACAGCTTTTGTTTTTTTGTTTTGCACAAGGAGGCTTAAGAAGATATTTTGGTTTTGACTGATTGCAAATTGTAACAAAGTATGCTGATCTGGCTTTAAACTGGGCAGAAATGACATCATGTTTTATAAGTACATTGACAAGTTGTTTTTCCAAAACTGTAAACAAAGACCAAAAAAAAAGCATTTTTCTGCCCGGTTTCGAACCGAGGACCTCTCGCGTGTAAAGCGAATGTGATGACCAGTACACTACAGATACTCACAAGCCCATCGCCTGTTGGAATCACGTTTACCAGGTGCTCCAAAATGTATCCTTGCCACACAAAGAATCTTGTTTAATTGTATGACCTTGTGCTAAGAATGTAATTCATTTGAAACAATGAACAATAAGCAAGTTACCTTTGTGGTTTATTTCATTTGGATATTTTTCTTTAAGGACTTGATATTTGAGGCCCCAAACAAGTTTGGTCTTGTTTTTACCAGTTCTATAGAGAACCTGTGCTGTCATGTCAGGTTTCTGTGGTGTAGTGGTAATCACGTTCGCCTAACACGCGAAAGGTCCTCGGTTCGATACCTAGCAAAAACAATCCCTGTTTTTCTTTTGCATTATAATACTGACTCCCAGCAAAGCATCAAGCAGCTATGCAAGTGGCTGTCATTGCTTTGTTTCGTAAAACACAACACTGTCCATATTAATCCTGTAGAGTGCAATCAGTGATCTTAAATGAAACACAAAAGGCCAAGCAAACTAGTTTTGTTTTTTGAAATCCTCTGGGCATTTTTCTTTCTTTATTATAAAATGCAATGCATCCTAAACAATGCATATTATACAATGCAAAAACGTTGGGCTTAGTTTGAGAATCTTTTTGAACGTATTGTGCCATATCCAAGTTTCTTTGAGTGTAGTCGGTTATCACGTTCGCCTCACACGCGAAAGGTCCCTCGGTTCGAAACCGGGCAGAAAGAGCTTTTGTTTTTTTGTTTTGCACAAGGAGGCTTAAGAAGATATTTTGGTTTTGAGTGATTGAAAATTGTAACAAAGTATGCTGGTCTGGCTTTAAACTGGGCAGAAATGACATCATGTTTTCTGAGTTCATTGACAAGTTGTTTTTCCAAAACTGTAAACAAAGACCAAAAAAAAAAGCATGTTTCTGCCCGGTTTCGAACCGAGGACCTCTCGCGTGTAAAGCGAATGTGATGACCACTACACTACAGAAACTCACAAGCCCATTGTCTGTTGGAATCACGTTTACCAGGTGCTCCAAAATGTATCCTTGCCACACAACGAATCTTGTTTAATTGTATGACCTTGTGCTAAGAATTTAATTTAATTGAAACAATGAACAATAAGCAAGTTACCTTTGTGGTTTATTTCATTTGGATATTTTTCTTTAAGGACTGGATATCTGAGGCCCCAAACAAGTTTGATCTTGTTTTTACCAGTTCTATAGAGCACCTGTGCTGTCATGTCAGGTTTCTGTGGTGTAGTGGTTATCACGTTCGCCTAACACGCGAAAGGTCCTTGGTTCGATACCAAGCAGAAACAATCCCTGTTTTTCCTTTGAATTAAAATACTGACTCCCAGCAAAGCATCAAGCAGCTATGCAAGTGGCTGTCATTACTGTGTTTCGTAAAACACAACACTGTCCATATTAATCCTGTAGAGTGCAATCAGTCTGCGCTCTGAAGTGATCTTAAATGAAACACAAAAGGTCAAGCAAACTAGTTTTGTTTTTTGAAATCCTCTGGGCATTTTTCTTTCTTTGTTATAAAATGCAAAGCATCCTAAACAATGCATATTATACAATGCAAAAACGTTGGGTCTTAGTTTGAGAATCTTTTTGAACGTATTGTGCCATATCCAAGTTTCTGTAGTGTAGTGGTTATCACGTTCGCCTCACACGCGAAAGGTCCTCGGTTCGAAACCGGGCAGAAACAGCTTTTGTTTTTTTTGTTTTGCACAAGGAGGCTTAAGAAGGTATTTTGGATTTGAGTGATTGCAAATTGTAACAAAGTATGCTGGTCTGGCTTTAAACTGGGCAGAAATGACATCATGTTTTCTGAGTACATTGACAAGTTGTTTTTCCAAAACTGTAAACAAAGACCAAAAAAAAAGCATGTTTCTGCCCGGTTTCGAACCGAGGACCTCTCGTGTGAAAAAGCGAATGTGATGACCACTACACTACAGAAACTCACAAGCCCATTGTCTGTTGGAATCACGTTTACCAGGTGCTCCAAAATGTATCCTTGCCAAACAACGAAGCTTGTTTAATTGTATGACCTTGTGCTAAGAATTTAATTAATTGAAACAATGAACAATAAGCAAGTTACCTTTGTGGTTTATTTCATTTGGATATTTTTCTTTAAGGACTGGATATCTGAGGCCCCAAACAAGTTTGATCTTGTTTTTACCAGTTCTATAGAGAACCTGTGCTGTCATGTCAGGTTTCTGTGGTGTAGTGGTTATCACGTTCGCCTAACACGCGAAAGGTCCTCGGTTCGATACCGAGCAGAAACAATCCCTGTTTTTCCTTTGCATTATAATACTGACTCCCAGCAAAGCATCAAGCAGCTATGCAAGTGGCTGTCATTGCTTTGTTTTTTCGTAAAACACAACACTGTCCATATTAATCCTGTAGAGTGCAATCAGTGATCTTAAATGAAACACAAAAGGTCAAGCAAACTAGTTTTGTTTTTTGAAATCCTCTGGGCATTTTTCTTTCTTTATTATAAAATGCAAAGCATCCTAAACAATGCATATTGTACAATGCAAAAACGTTGGGTCTTAGTTTGAGAATCTTTTTGAACGTATTGTGCCATATCCAAGTTTCTGTAGTGTAGTGGTTATCATGTTCGCCTCACACGCGAAAGGTCCTCGGTTCGAAACCGGGCAGAAACAGCTTTTGTTTTTTTGTTTTGCACAAGGAGGCTTAAGAAGGTATTTTGGATTTGAGTGATTGCAAATTGTAACAAAGTATGCTGGTCTGGCTTTAAACTGGGCAGAAATGACATCATGTTTTCTGAGTACATTGACAAGTTGTTTTTCCAAAACTGTAAACAAAGACCAAAAAAAAAAGCATGTTTCTGCCCGGTTTCGAACCGAGGACCTCTCGCGTGTAAAGCGAATGTGATGACCACTACACTACAGAAACTCACAAGCCCATTGTCTGTTGGAATCACGTTTACCAGGTGCTCCAAAATGTATCCTTGCCAAACAACGAAGCTTGTTTAATTGTATGACCTTGTGCTAAGAATTTTATTTAATTGAAACAATGAAAAAATAAGCAAGTTACCTTTGTGGTTTATTTCATTTGGATATTTTTTTTAAGGACTGGATATCTGAGGCCCCAAACAAGTTTGATCTTGTTTTTACCAGTTCTATAGAGAACCTGTGCTGTCATGTCAGGTTTCTGTGGTGTAGTGGTTATCACGTTTCGCCTAACACGCGAAAGGTCCTCGGTTCGATTACCGAGCAGAAACAATCCCTGTTTTTCCTTTGCATTAAAATACTGACTCCCAGCAAAGCATCAAGCAGCTATGCAAGTGGCTGTCATTGCTTTGTTTCGTAAAACACAACACTGTCCATATTAATCCTGTAGAGTGCAATCAGTCTGCGCTCTGAAGTGATCTTAAATGAAACACAAAAGGTCAAGCTAACTAGTTTTGTTTTTTGAAATCCTCTGGGCATTTTTCTTTCTTTATTATACAATGCAAAGCATCCTAAACAATGCATATTACACAATGCAAAAACGTTGGGTCTTAGTTTGAGAATCTTTTTGAACGTATTGTGCCATATCCAAGTTTCTGTAGTGTAGTGGTTATCACGTTCGCCTCACACGCGAAAGGTCCTCGGTTCGAAACCGGGCAGAAACAGCTTTTGTTTTTTTGTTTTGCACAAGGAGGCTTAAGAAGGTATTTTGGATTTGAGTGATTGCAAATTGTAACAAAGTATGCTGGTCTGGCTTTAAACTGGGCAGAAATGACATCATGTTTTCTGAGTACATTGACAAGTTGTTTTTCCAAACTGTAAACAAAGACCAAAAAAAAAGCATGTTTCTGCCCGGTTTCGAACCGAGGACCTCTCGCGTGTAAAGCGAATGTGATGACCACTACACTACAGAAACTCACAAGCCCATTGTCTGTTGGAATCACGTTTACCAGGTGCTCCAAAATGTATCCTTGCCACACAACGAATTTGTTTAATTGTATGACCTTGTGCTAAGAATTAATTCAATTGAAACAATGAACAATAAGCAAGTTCCTTTTTGGTTTATTTCATTTGGATATTTTCTTTAAGGACTGGATATCTGAGGCCCCAAACAAGTTTGATCTTGTTTTTTACCAGTTCTATAGAGACCTGTGCTGACATGTCAGGTTTCTGTGGTGTAGTGGTTATCACGTTCTGCCTAACACGTGAAAGGTCCTCGATTCGATACGAGCAGAAACAATCCCTGTTTTTCTTTGCATATTAATACTGACTCCCATGCAAAGCATCAAGCAGCTATGCAAGTGGCTGTTCATTGCTTGTTTCGGTAAACACAACACTGTCCATATTAATCCTGTAGAGTGCAATCAGGTCTGCGCTCTGAAGTGATCTTAAATGAAACACAAAAGGTCAAGCAAACTAGTTTTGTTTTTTGAAATCCTCTGGGCATTTTTCTTTCTTTATTATAAAATGCAATGCATCCTAAACAATGCATATTATACAATGCAAAAACGTTGGGTCTTAGTTTGAGAATCTTTTTGAACCTATTGTGCCATATCTAAGTTTCTGTAGTGTAGTGGTTATCACGTTCGCCTCTCACGCGAAAGGTCCTCTGTTCGAAACCGGGCAGAAACAGCTTTTTGTTTTTTTTTGTTTTGCACAAGGAGGGCTTAAGAAGGTATTTTGGATTGAGTGATTGCAACATTTTTAACAAAGTATGCTGGTCTGGCTTTAAACTGGGCAGAAATGACATCATTTTTTTCTGAGTACATTGACAAGTTGTTTTTTCCAAAACTGTAAACAAAGACCAAAAAAAAAAGCATGTTTCTGCCCGGTTTCGAACCGAGGACCTCTCGCGTGTAAAGCGAATGTGATGACCACTAGACTACAGAAACTCACAAGCCCATTGTCTGTTGGAATCACATTACCAGGTGCTCCAAAATGTATCCTTGCCACACAACGAATTTTGTTTAATTGTATGACCTTGTTGCTAAGAATTAATTCAATTGAAACAATGAACAATAAGCAAGTTCCTTTGTGGTTTATTTCATTTGGATATTTTTCTTTAAGGACTGGATATCTGAGGCCCCAAACAAGTTTGATCTTGTTTTTACCAGTTCTATAGAGAACCTGTGCTGACATGTCAGGTTTCTGTGGTGTAGTGGTTATCACGTTCGCCTAACACGCGAAATGTCCTCGGTTCGATACCGAGCAGAAACAATCCCTGTTTTTTCTTTTGCATTATAATACTGACTCCCAGCAAAGCATCAAGCAGCTATGCAAGTGGCTGTCATTCCTGTGTTTCGTAAAACACAACACTGTCCATATTAATCCTGTAGAGTGCAATCAGTCTGCGCTCTGAAGTGATCTTAAATGAAACACAAAAGGTCAAACAAACTAGATTTGTTTGTTTAAATTTTCTGGGCATTTTTCTTTCTTTATTATAAAATGCAAAGCATTCTAAACAATGCATATTATACAATGCAAAAACGTTGGGTCTTAGTTTGAGAATCTTTTTGAACCTATTGTGCCATATCCAAGTTTCTGTAGTGTAGTGCTTATCACGTTCGCCTCACACGCGAAAGGTCCTTGGTTCGAAACCGGGCAGAAACAGCTTTTGTTTTTTTGTTTTGCACAAGGAGGCTTAAGAAGGTATTTTGGTTTTGACTGATTGCAAATTGTAACAAAAGTATGCTGGTCTGGCTTTTTAAACTGGGCAGAAATGACATCATGTTTTCTGAGTACATTGACAAGTTGTTTTTCCAAAACTGTAAACAAAGACCAAAAAAAAGCATGTTTCTGCACGGTTTCGAACCGAGGACCTCTCGTGTGTAAAGCGAATGTAATGGACCCACTTTACACTACAGAAACTCACAAGCCCATTGTCTGTTGGAATCACGTTTACCAGGTGCTCCAAAATGTATCCTTGCCACACCAACGAATCTTGTTTAATTGTATGACCTTGTGCTAAGAATTTAATTTAATTGAAACAATGCAACAATAAGCAAGTTTCCTTTGTGGTTTATTTCATTTGGATATTTTTCTTTAAGGACCTGGACTATCTTAGGCCCCAAACAAGTTTGATCTTGTTTTACCAGTTCTATAGAGAACCTGTGCTGTCATGTCAGGTTCTGTGGTGTTGTAGTGGTTATCACGTTCGCCTAACACGCGAAAGGTCCTCGTTCGATACCAGAGCAGAAACAATCCCTGGTTTTCCTTTGAATTAACATACTGACTCCCAGCAAAGCATCACGCAGCTATGCAAGTGGCTGTCATTACTGTGTTTCGTAAAACACAACACTGTCCATATTTATGCCTGTAGCGTGCAATCAGTCTGCGCCTGAAGTGATCTTAATGAAACACAAAAGGTCAAGCAAACTAGTTTTGTTTTTTGAAATCTCTGGCAATTTTTCTTTCTTATTATAAAATGCAAAGCATTCTAAACATGCACTATTATACAATGCCAAAAAACGTTGGGTCTAGTTTGAGAATCTTTTTAACGTATTGTGCCATATCCAAGTTTCTGTAGTGTAGTGGTTATCACGTTCGCCTCACACGCGAAAGGTCCTCGGTTCGAAACCGGGCAGAAACAGCTTTTGTTTTTTTTTTTTGCACAAGGAGGCTTAAGAAGGTATTTTGGATTTGAGTGATTGCAAATTTTAACAAAGTATGCTGGTCTGGCTTTAAACTGGGCAGAAATGACATCATGTTTTCTGAGTACATTGACAAGTTGTTTTTTCCAAAACTGTAAACAAAGACCAAAAAAAAAAAGCATGTTTCTGCCCGGTTTCGACGAAGGACCTCTCGCGTGTAAAGCGAATGTGATGACCACTACACTACAGAAACTCACAAGCCCATTGTCTGTTGGAATCACGTTTACCAGGTGCTCCAAAATGTATCCTTGCCACACAAACGAAGCTTGTTTAATTGTATGACCTTGTGCTAGAATTTAATTTAATTGAAACAATGAACAATAAGCAAGTTACCTTTGTGGTTTATTTCATTTGGATATTTTTCTTTAAGGACTGGATATCTGAGGCCCCAAACAAGTTTGATCTGTTTTTACCAGTTCTATAGAGAACCTGTGCTGTCATGTCAGGTTCTGTGGTGTAGTGGTTATTCACGTTCGCCTAACACGCGAAAGGTCCTCGGTTCTATACCGAGCAGAAACAATCCCTGTTTTTCTTTTGCATTATAAAACTGACTCCCAGCAAAGCATCAAGCAGCTATGCAAGTGGCTGTCATTGCTTTGTTTCGTAAAACACAACATGTCCATATTAATCCTGTAGAGTGCATCAGTCTGCGCTCTGAAGTGATCTTAAATGAAACACAAAAGGTCAAGCAAACTAGTTTTGTTTTTTGAAATCCTCTGGGCATTTTTCTTTCTTTATTATAAAATGCAAAGCATCCTAAACAATGCATATTGTACAATGCAAAAACGTTGGGTCTAGTTTGAGAATCTTTTTGAACGTATTGTGCCATATCCAAGTT